>NC_088423.1:17345761-17645761 GCF_034236695.1 Oncorhynchus nerka
CATTGTAGCCACCCAGCCAAAAATAGCTTAATGACAGATGCTTAAGGAAAACATCAAATTGTGGGACTATTTGTGGTTGTCAAAAAATAACAAAAAAAAAATCAACATTTCTCCCACAAGGGCATTACCCAACCACAAAAACCCCTGCATGCTGCTTATGTCTCTCTAATTCTCCAGATAACATACCACTCGAGAATATTCCAGTCATCGTTATTTTGTCTCAGCAGAACGGCTCCCCAAAGACTCCCAAGCGGTTAATTCAAAAACAAAGCTAGTTAATTCAATAGTTTACGTACATTTTATGAAATAGCCTTGGAGTTGAACCCCCCTGTTTGAAATAGCCCTGGAATTATAACCCCCTGTTTGAAATAGCCCTGGAATTATAACCCCCTGTTTGAAATAGCCCTGGAATTATAACCCCCTGTTTGAAATAGCCTCGGGGTTGAAACCCCCTGTTTGAAATAGCCTCGGGGTTGAAACACCCTGTTTGAAAAAGCCCTGGAATTATAACCCCCTGTTTGAAATAGCCCTGGAATTATAACCCCCTGTTTGAAATAGCCCTGGAATTATAACCCCCTGTTTGAAATAGCCCTGGAATTATAACCCCCTGTTTGAAATAGCCCTGGAATTATAACCCCCTGTTTGAAATAGCCCTGGAATTATAACCCCCTGTTTGAAATAGCACTGGAATTATAACCCCCTGTTTGAAATAGCCCTGGAATTATAACCCCTGTTTGAAATAGCCCTGGAATTATAACCCCTGTTTGAAATAGCCTCGGGTTGAAACCCCTGTTTGAAATAGCCTTGGAGTTGAAACCCCTGTTTGAAATAGCCCTGGAATTATAACCCCCTGTTTGAAATAGCCCTGGAATTATAACCCCCTGTTTGAAATAGCCCTGGAATTATAACCCCCTGTTTGAAATAGCCTCGGGGTTGAAACCCCCTGTTTGAAATAGCCTTGGAGTTGAAACCCCCTGTTTGAAATAGCCCTGGAATTATAACCCCCTGTTTGAAATAGCCCTGGAATTATAACCCCCTGTTTGAAATAGCCTCGGGGTTGAAACCCCCTGTTTGAAATAGCCTCGGGGTTGAAACACCCTGTTTGAAAAAGCCCTGGAATTATAACCCCCTGTTTGAAATAGCCCTGGAATTATAACCCCCTGTTTGAAATAGCACTGGAATTATAACCCCCTGTTTGAAATAGCCCTGGAATTATAACCCCCTGTTTGAAATAGCCTCGGGGTTGAAACCCCCTGTTTGAAATAGCCTTGGAGTTGAAACCCCCTGTTTGAAATATCCCTGGAATTATAACCCCCTGTTTGAAATAGCCTTGGAGTTGAAACCCCCTGTTTAAAATGATATGGTGATGATGGTTTGGTAAACATGCTTATGTCTCTGTTGTAAAGGTCACTATGTAATGTTGTGTAATATGGGCTCTGAAATGAAACACCAGTGTGTGTGTGCATTTGAATGTGTGTGTGTGTGTTCTTTCATGCATTACCGTTCCATAGTGAGGTAGGTTCTGCTGAACGGGCCCTGCTGGTTTCACAATCCCCTAGCCCTGTTCACCCTGCACCTATCCCACCTCCCCTAGCCCTGTTCACCCTGCACCTATCCCACCTCCCCTATCCCTGTTCACCCTGCATCTATCCCACAATCCTCTAGTCATGTTCACCCTGCACCTATCCCACCTCCCCTAGCCCTATTCACCCTGTACCTATCCCACAATCCCATATCCCTGTTCACCCTGCATCTATCCCACAATCCCCTAGCCCTGTTCACCCTGCACCTATCCCACCTCCCCTATCCCTGTTCACCCTGCATCTATCCCACAATCCTCTAGTCATGTTCACCCTGCACCTATCCCACCTCCCCTAGCCCTATTCACCCTGTACCTATCCCACAATCCCCTATCCCTGTTCACCCTGCATCTATCCCACAATCCTCTAGTCCTGTTCACCCTGCACCTATCCCACCTCCCCTAGCCCTATTCACCCTGTACCTATCCCACAATCCCCTATCTCTGTTCACCCCGCATCTATCCCACAATCCTCTAGTCCTGTTCACCCTGCATCTATCTCACAATCCTTTGCTTCTCTGGGATGAAAGCACTCAAGGTCTAGAAATATATGCATGCACTGATGCACAGACACACACAGACATAAGCACAGGCATAAGCCTCCCTCCCTCAGTCAGCACATTGCTGTGAATGACAGGTCCCAGCCAGCCAGCCCAGGGTTGATAGCACCACTGGAAGCGTTACAGTAAAGATCCCAATCTGTCTCTCTTATCCTCTCAGGACTGTGTGTGGGTGTATACGTGTGTGTGTGCGCGCACGAGAGGGAGGGAGGGAGGGAGGGACCGTCTAATGTGTTCTGGCTCAGGGTATTATTAGCTTTCACCATCGACTAGGCTGGACAGTATTATTATCTACATTCATTTCTAATCTTTATCTGTCAGGGCTCTCTCTGAGGCCATATTTCTCTCCTGTGTATTATTTCACCTGAATGTCCTCGCCTCTGTAACAAATGATACACTATAAGCAGAAACAGGGTCCTTTTCTAAGAATGTGTTCCTAACAGGCCAGCTACTTGAGCATTTCTGAGATCTACTTCTATCGTCCTCCAACAGTGGCTAAACATTTCTCTTCTCCTTTGGCCAGCCAGGCAGGCTGAGTATATAGGCTGAGTATATAGGCTACAGAGGTCCAGAGACCCAGGCCTGAGGTCTCACCACTATCCCCCAGCCTAATGCTCTGTTGTTCGGTTGACGATATGGGCGTCCTGTGATCGGTGGCCCAGCTGGGGGACTATGGTCGGTCACCAGTAGGCTACAGTCAGTGGCTGTACAGGCCACAGACCCAGAGACCCAGGCCTGAGGTCTCACCACTATCCCCCAGCCCGATGCTTTAGGGTCCAGCCAGCAATTCAAGCATTGTGGGCTGAGGTCACCTAGTGCTGTCCAGCTGGGTTTTGTAGACCTGCTGTCGTCAACAGCTGTTGTGCTGGTCACTCTGTGTCCTGCTGTGTTCAGTCAGTGTGCTGCTTTGGGCCTTGGCGGGGCTGTGACAGATTGTTCTCTCACCCGGAGAAACAACACCCGAGCCTGAGAGTCCTGCTGTGGGTCCAGTGAACAGGGTTATAATAGGAGTGTGACCAACACAGGCTGACACGCAGACACACACGCAGACACACACGCAGACACACACGCATACACACACGCAGACACACACGCATACACACACGCATACACACACGCATACACACACGCAGACACACACGCAGACACACACGCAGACACAGACGCAGACACACACGCATACACACACGCAGACACGCAGACAAGCAGGCACGCACACAGGCAGACACACAGGCAGGCACACAGGCACACACACAGGCACACACACAGGTAGACACACAGGCAGACACACAGGCACACACATAGGCAGACACACAGGCAGACACACAGGCACACACGCAGGCAGACACACAGGCACACACACAGGCACACACAGGAAGACGAAGGAAGACACACAGGCAGACACACAGGCACACAAGCAGGCACACACGCAGGCACACACACAGGCACACACACAGGTAGACACACAGGCAGACACGCAGGCACACACACAGGCAGACACACAGGCACACACATAGGCAGACACACAGGCAGACACACAGGCACACACGCAGGCAAACACGCAGGCACACACACAGGCACACACACAGGAAGACGAAGGAAGACACACAGGCACACACACAGGCACACACGCAGGCAGACACACAGGCACACGCAGGCAGACACGCAGGCACACGCGCAGGCACACACACAGGCAGACACACAGGCAGACACACAGGCAGACACACATGCAGACACACAGGCACACACACAGGCAGACACACAGACAGACACACAGGCACACACACAGGCACACACACAGGCAGACACACAAGCAGGCACACAAGCAGGCACACACGCAGGCACACACACAGACACACAGGCAGACACACATGCAGACTCGCAGGCACACACACAGGCAGACACACAGGCACACATTGGGAAAAACACAGGCAGACACACAGGCACACACAGGCAGACACGCAGGCACACGCACAGGCACACACACAGGCAGACACACAGGCACACACACAGGCAGACATACAGGCAGACACACAGGCACACACACAGGCAGACACAGACAGACACACAGGCACACACACAGGCAGACAAATGGATTTGACTGGCAGGCAGGCAGACACACACACACACATATTTGGGCTTTCACATCAACACGCCATTCTCCATCAGCACTAGACTTCCTCTATTTTGTCAGGTTCAGGGGCTACCACCTAAATATCTGACACAGTTTGGACAGGGACAGACAGACACAGAGAGCATTTCTGAAATCAACTCTCATCATCCTCCAATAGTGGCAGAATATTCTCATTGAGCAGACTTCCCATTTTCTCATTGAGTTCAGGGGCTAGCATCACATCCTTTTCTAGACAGAGCAGGTTGGACAGAGACTGAGACAGAGACCGAGACCGAGACAGAGACCGAGACAGAGCGAGGAGTGTTAAACTCTTCTCCTGTTACCCAGAGCTTTCAGCTGCAGTCACAGGGTTAAACGGCAGCTTTTTTGGCTCACTGTGTTCGTCATCATTCATCTAAAGGCCTTTCCCTCCCCTCCAACCACACCCCTAGCAATGCTAGCAACACAGTAAACACTTCTTCTTCTTCGTACTGTGACACTCTCTAACAGGCTCACCATGGTCTGACACATATTTCCCAATAACCTGACCTTAGCTATAGCTGAGAGAGTGTGTGTGTCTGTCTGTGTGTCTGTCTGTGTGTCTGTCTGTCTGTGTGTCTGTCTGTCTGTCTGTGTGTCTGTGTGTCTGTCTGTCTGTCTGTCTGTCTGTCTGTCTGTCTGTCTGTCTGTCTGTCTGTCTGTCTGTCTGTCTGTCTGTCTGTCTGTCTGTCTGTCTGTCTGTCTGTCTGTCTGTCTGTCTGGTGTTTCCCCAGTCAAGGCATATCACTATTGTTATTTTAGAAGCACTAGGATACTCTAATGTATATAATTCTGTTTAAATTAGAATAAGCTTTTACCCACCATGTTCTGTGTATAGCCTTGTACCGACTCAAAGTTGAAGTGACTGCGTGTGTTTTATGAGCGTAGTTAAACATATTGTGCTTTGCAATTATTTATGGATTTTAACAGTAAAGTTAACGACTCCCCACTCCCACCCTATTCCATTTCTGTCCTGGATCCCTAGTGATTCATTACGTTTCATTTATACACTGAAAAGAGCGTTCAGACCGTGGGCAAACTTTCTGCTCCTATTTTCTTCCCCCTCTTCTCGTAAATTATCAGTTGTGGAGTGTAAGGGACTCCACATTTAATTATGTAATGGTGTAGGGGAGGATAAAGGCTTTATTGTGTGTGTGTGTGTGTGTGTGTGTGTGTGTGTGTGTGTGTGTGTGTGTGTGTGTGTGTGTGTGTGTGTGTGTGTGTGTCTGTGTGTGTGTCTGTGTCTGTGTCTGTGTGTGTGTGTGTGTGTGTGTGTGTGTGTGTCTGTGTGTGTGTGTATGTGTGTGTGTGTATGTCTGTATGTGTGTCTGTGTGTGTGTGTGTGTGTGTGTGTGTGTGTGTGTGTGTGTGTGTGTGTGTGTGTGTGTGTGTGTGTGTGTGTGTCTGTGTGTCTGTGTGTGTGTGTCTGTGTGTGTGTGTCTGTGTGTCTGTGCGTGCATGTGTTTGTGTGACACACTTGGCTTCTGATTGCTGCAAAGCGAAGTGAGTCGTTAAATGTGATAGGAGAGTGAGAGGTTTTACTGCTGATCAGTGGGCATGTGGTGATCTGTATTGTTACTCCATTCACCTTATAGGTCACCTGATACTCTAGTAATTCACCTTACAGTTCACCTGATACTCTAGTAATTCACCTTACAGTTCACCTTATACTCTAGTAATTCACCTTACAGTTCACCTGATACTCTAGTAATTCACCTTACAGTTCACCTGATACTCTAGTAATTCACCTTACAGTTCACCTGATACTCTAGTAATTCACCTTACAGTTCACCTGATACTCTAGTAATTCACCTTACAGTTCACCTGATACTCTAGTAATTCACCTTACAGTTCACCTGATACTCTAGTAATTCACCTTATTGTTCACCTGATACTCTAGTAATTCACCTTACAGTTCACCTGATACTCTAGTAATTCACCTTATTGTTCACCTGATACTCTAGTAATTCACCTTACAGTTCACCTGATACTCTAGTAATTCACCTTACAGTTCACCTGATACTCTAGTAATTCACCTTACAGTTCACCTGATACTCTAGTAATTCACCTTACAGTTCACCTGATACTCTAGTAATTCACCTTACAGTTCACCTGATACTCTAGTAATTCACCTTACAGTTCACCTGATACTCTAGTAATTCACCTTACAGTTCACCTGATACTCTAGTAATTCACCTTACAGTTCACCTGATACTCTAGTAATTCACCTTACAGTTAACCTGATACTCTAGTAATTCACCTTATTGTTCACCTGATACTCTAGTAATTCACCTTACAGTTCACCTGATACTCTAGTAATTCACCTTACAGTTCACCTGATACTCTAGTAATTCACCTTATTGTTCACCTGATACTCTAGTAATTCACCTTACAGTTCACCTGATACTCTAGTAATTCACCTTACAGTTCACCTGATACTCTAGTAATTCACCTTATTGTTCACCTGATACTCTAGTAATTCACCTTACAGTTCACCTGATACTCTAGTAATACACCTTATAGTTCACCTGATACTCTACTAATTCACCTTATTGTTCACCTGATACTCTAGTAATACACCTTATAGGTCACCTGATACTCTAGTAATTCACCTTATAGTTCACCTGATACTCTAGTAATTCACCTTATTGTTCACCTGATACTCTAGTAATACACCTTATAGTTCACCTGATACTCTAGTAATACACCTTATAGTTCACCTGATACTCTAGTAATTCACTTTATAGTTCACCTGATACTTTAGGAATGAACTTTATAGTTCACCTGATACTCTAGTAATACACCTTATAGTTCACCTGATACTCTAGTAATTCACCTTATTGTTCACCTGATACTCTAGGAATTATCTTTATAGTTCACCTGATACTCTAGGAATGAACTTTATAGTTCACCTGATACTTTAGGAATGAACTTTATAGTTCACCTGATACTCTAGTAATACACCTTATAGTTCACCTGATACTCTAGGAATGAACTTTATAGTTCACCTGATACTCTAGTAATACACCTTATAGTTCACCTGCTACTCTAGGAATGAACTTTATAGTTCACCTGATACTTTAGGAATGAACTTTATAGTTCACCTGATACTCTAGTAATTCACCTTACAGTTCACCTGATACTCTAGTGATTCACCTTATTGTTCACCTGATACTCTAGTAATTCACCTTACAGTTCACCTGATACTCTAGTAATTCACCTTACAGTTCACCTGATACTCTATTAATTCACCTTATTGTTCACCTGATACTCTAGTAATACACCTTATAGGTCACCTGATACTCTAGTAATTCACCTTATAGTTCACCTGATACTCTAGTAATTCACCTTACAGTTCACCTGATACTCTAGTAATTCACCTTATTGTTCACCTGATACTCTAGTAATTCACCTTACAGTTCACCTGATACTCTAGTAATTCACCTTATTGTTCACCTGATACTCTAGTTACAGTTCACCTGATACTCTAGTAATTCACCTTACAGTTCACCTGATACTCTAGTAATTCACCTTACAGTTCACCTGATACTCTAGTAATTCACCTTACAGTTCACCTGATACTCTAGTAATTCACCTTACAGTTCACCTGATACTCTAGTAATTCACCTTACAGTTCACCTGATACTCTAGTAATTCACCTTACAGTTCACCTGATACTCTAGTAATTCACCTTACAGTTCACCTGATACTCTAGTAATTCACCTTACAGTTAACCTGATACTCTAGTAATTCACCTTATTGTTCACCTGATACTCTAGTAATTCACCTTACAGTTCACCTGATACTCTAGTAATTCACCTTACAGTTCACCTGATACTCTAGTAATTCACCTTATTGTTCACCTGATACTCTAGTAATTCACCTTACAGTTCACCTGATACTCTAGTAATTCACCTTACAGTTCACCTGATACTCTAGTAATTCACCTTATTGTTCACCTGATACTCTAGTAATTCACCTTACAGTTCACCTGATACTCTAGTAATACACCTTATAGTTCACCTGATACTCTACTAATTCACCTTATTGTTCACCTGATACTCTAGTAATACACCTTATAGGTCACCTGATACTCTAGTAATTCACCTTATAGTTCACCTGATACTCTAGTAATTCACCTTATTGTTCACCTGATACTCTAGTAATACACCTTATAGTTCACCTGATACTCTAGTAATACACCTTATAGTTCACCTGATACTCTAGTAATTCACTTTATAGTTCACCTGATACTTTAGGAATGAACTTTATAGTTCACCTGATACTCTAGTAATACACCTTATAGTTCACCTGATACTCTAGTAATTCACCTTATTGTTCACCTGATACTCTAGGAATTATCTTTATAGTTCACCTGATACTCTAGGAATGAACTTTATAGTTCACCTGATACTTTAGGAATGAACTTTATAGTTCACCTGATACTCTAGTAATACACCTTATAGTTCACCTGATACTCTAGGAATGAACTTTATAGTTCACCTGATACTCTAGTAATACACCTTATAGTTCACCTGCTACTCTAGGAATGAACTTTATAGTTCACCTGATACTTTAGGAATGAACTTTATAGTTCACCTGATACTCTAGTAATTCACCTTACAGTTCACCTGATACTCTAGTGATTCACCTTATTGTTCACCTGATACTCTAGTAATTCACCTTACAGTTCACCTGATACTCTAGTAATTCACCTTACAGTTCACCTGATACTCTATTAATTCACCTTATTGTTCACCTGATACTCTAGTAATACACCTTATAGGTCACCTGATACTCTAGTAATTCACCTTATAGTTCACCTGATACTCTAGTAATTCACCTTATTGTTCACCTGATACTCTAGTAATACACCTTATAGTTCACCTGATACTCTAGTAATTCACTTTATAGTTCACCTGATACTCTAGTAATTCACCTTATAGTTCACCTGCTACTCTAGGAATGAACTTTATAGTTCACCTGATACTCTAGGAATTAACTTTATAGTTCACCTGATACTCTAGGAATGATCTTTATAGTTCACCTGATACTCTAGTAATACACCTTATAGTTCACCTGATACTCTAGGAATGAACTTCATAGTTCACCTGATACTCTAGGAATGAACTTTATAGTTCACCTGATACTCTAGGAATGATCTTTATAGTTCACCTGATACTCTAGTAATACACCTTATAGGTCACCTGATACTCTAGGAATGATCTTTATAGTTCACCTGATACTCTAGTAATACACCTTATAGTTCACCTGATACTCTAGGAATGAACTTTATAGTTCACCTGATACTCTAGGAATGAACTTTATAGTTCACCTGATACTCTAGGAATACACCTTATAGTTCACCTGCTACTCTAGTAATACACCTTATAGTTCACCTGATACTCTAGGAATGAACTTTATAGTTCACCTGATACTCTAGGAATGAACTTTATAGTTCACCTGATACTCTAGGAATGAACTTTATAGTTCACCTGCTACTCTAGGAATGAACTTTATAGTTCACCTGATACTCTAGGAATGAACTTTATAGTTCACCTGATACTCTAGGAATGAACTTTATAGTTCACCTGCTACTCTAGGAATGAACTTTATAGTTCACCTGATACTCTAGGAATGAACTTTATAGTTCACCTGATACTCTAGGAATGAACTTTATAGTTCACCTGATACTCTAGGAATGAACTTTATAGTTCACCTGATACTCTAGGAATGAACTTTATAGTTCACCTGATACTCTAGGAATGAACTTTATAGTTCACCTGCTACTCTAGGAATGAACTTTATAGTTATCTTCATACTGTAGAATATCATGATGACAACCAGTGATGTAATGTAGGTATACGCAACACTTCTACGTTGCTGGTGACTACTCATCTGTATTTACATTTTTGAAGTCATATATTTATGCTTTATTGGGACAATAATGTAATGAGAGGGGAGATATCATTTGGGTTGACATAGGGACTGAAACCCCAATCATTGGGGTCGTAATGTGACACTGCTTGCTTAGCGAGTGCTGCTTCCTTTTGATTCGCCACATACCCAGGCTCGACCCCAGGACCTCTGCCTTGCAAACACATGTGACCTCCTTCCCGAAGCGTCTTCCCAATAGCAAGTTTTTCGCCAGAGCAAATGGAGACACTTATGGCTGAGCAGTGAGTTTCCCAGATCACCATCTGGTCCATTAACAGATCAAATCAAATCATATTGTATTTGTCACTTGCGCCGAATACAACAGGTGTGAACCTTACCGTGAAATGCTTACTTGCAGGCTCTTGACCAACAGTGGAGTTTTAAGAAAAATAAGAATTAAGAAAATATTTACTAAATAAACTACAGTAAAAAATGAAAGAGCAACAATAAAATAACAATAACAAGGCTATATACAGGGGGTACCAGTACCAAGTCAATGTGCGGGGGGACAGGTTAGTCTTGGTAATTGAGGTCAGTAGTCTTGCGATTGGACAAGCATTTGAATTTAGAACATCATAGAACACCTGATCTTGAACCCTTACTGAATTGTTACATACCTGGGATGTTGTTTTCTGATTCCAAACACACCAGGGAACATCTTTGTTTTCCTCTGCAACATCTGGTCTGTGGTCTCAACATTTAAATGGTGTGTGTGTGAGTGCCCGAGTGTGTGTGCCTGAGTGTGTGGGTCTGTTTATGTGTGTGTTTGCGTTATAGCCATATGTTGTAGCCACACCTTTGTGAACATGCATAGTTGGTGTTATCAAAATCTGTGTTTGTTGTAGTTAACAACATATTGATTCTCACATTCTTGGCATCTGCAACAATACTACAGCACGGAATAAAATAGAACATACATTTATTAGTAGAAAGAGGAGGAAGGGAAGTGCTACTAAGGTACACAATAGTACATTTTGGTAGACAGAAGGTGCTCTTTGGTAAAAGGGGTAAATTGGTCATCAAAAAGAAAGGAGGACCAAGGCACTCTTCATATAATGAATTAAAATGCCTTTATTAGTATGGCATGTTTAATAGAAACAACGTTATTTTTAACCCAACGCGTTTCGGCTGCAGAGAGTACGATCTGACGAAGGCCATGCAGCCGAAACGCGTCGGTTTAAAAATAACTTTGTTTCTATTGAACATGCCATACTAATAAAGTCATTTTAATTCATTATATGAAGAGTAGAAATAGAAAGCTGTTTGTTAGTGAACACTGTCACTGATTTATCTTTAGTTGCCTTGTGAAAGATTGTGAAGAAGCCGAATTCACCACAGTAGCCTTACTCTGGGCTCTGGGGCCTTTCCTTTCCACCACGACTCTCTACTCTAACCGCTTCCTACCCTCAAACATCCTCCCCTACCCTGCAGACTCCACAGGGACCCCACTCTAGAGACAACCTCCTCCATCCCCCATCATCCCTGATTACACCTCTTGAGGTTTGGGGAAATGTCACATTTTACATATTCTAATATTTCACAAGGCTAAACTAAGTTCCGGAATATTCCCTGTTCAAATGTCAGGGGGCGTGACATGACACTGTTGGAGATCCCTCTTCCCTCCTCCCTCCTCCCTCCTCTCCTACATCTGATCTCCCTCCAAACAAGGGCCCTGCCTAGGAAAGAGCTGTTACCTTACCACTCCCCCTGCTCCTTAGTTGTGATTTGGTGGCAACACTATCTCCTACTTGGAGCTAATTGGCCCAGTGTTGCCCACATTCTGAATCAGATCAATAGGGATGACAAATCTATGTGGTGAGGCAACCTTTTTTTTAAATCAGTTTCAGTCTCATGAACCTTTAAGATGCAGCCAGGTGAGGGGTGAGCTGTGTGGATCTGGTAGAGGGTGTAGAGGGATGGAGAGGTAGAGGGGTAGAGGGATGGAGAGGTAGAGGGGTAGAGGGATGGAGAGGTAGAGTGATGGAGGGGTAGAGGGATGGAGAGGTAGAGGGATGGAGGGGTAGAGGGATGGAGAGGTAGAGGGGTAGATGGATGGAGAGGTAGAGGGGTAGAGGGATGGAGAGGTAGAGGGGTAGAGGGATGGAGAGGTAGAGTGATGGAGGGGTAGAGATATGGAGAGGTAGAGGGGTAGAGGGGTAGAGGGATGGAGAGGTAGAGGGGTAGAGGGATGGAGAGGTAGAGGGGTAGAGGGATGGAGGGGTAGAGGGATGGAGAGGTAGAGGGGTAGATGGATGGAGAGGTAGAGGGGTAGAGGGATGGAGAGGTAGAGGGTAGAGGGATGGAGAGGTAGAGGGGTAGAGGGATGGAGAGGTAGAGGGGTAGAGGGGTAGATGGATGGAGAGGTAGAGGGATGGAGAGGTAGAGGGGTAGAGGGATGGAGAGGTAGAGGGGTAGAGGGATGGAGGGGTAGAGGGATGGAGAGGTAGAGGGGTAGATGGATGGAGAGGTAGAGGGGTAGAGGGATGGAGAGGTAGAGGGGTAGAGGGATGGAGAGGTAGAGGGATGGGAGATGGGGTAAAGGGATGGAGGGGTAGAGGGATGGGAAGATGGGGTGGAGGGGGGGTTGGAGGGGTAGAGGGATGGAGAGGTAGAGGAATGGGGAGATGGGGGTAAAGGGATGGAGGGAAAGAGGGATGTTGGGGTGGAGGGATGGGGGTAGAGGGTTGGAGGGGCAGAGGGATGGAGTGGTGGAGGGATGGGAAGATGGGGTGGAGGGATGGGGTAGACGGTTGGAGGGGCAGAGGGAAGGAGTGGTGGAGTGATGGGAAGATGGGGTGGAGTGAGGGAGGGGGTAGAGGGTTGGAGGGGTAGAGGTATGGAGGGGTGCTGGGGTGGAGGGATGGGGTAGAGGGTTGGAGGGCAGAGGGGTGGAGGGATGGGGTAGAGGGTTGGTTGGGTAGAGGGGTGGAGGGATGGGGGGATAGAGGGTTGGAGGGGAGGAGGGATGGGGTAGAGGGTTTGTTGGGTAGAGGGATGGAGGGGTGGAGGGATGGGGGATAGAGGGTTACTGGAGGCAACAGAAAGTGCTTAGTGTTGGGTATGAACCACACATTGATTGAGGGTACTGCTGTTGTGCCCTTGAGCAAGGAACTTAACCATGTGTAGGGTGACTAATGGCTACATAAAGGGCTGAGTGTTAGGCCCTATTATCCCATGCATGAACCAGAATCTGACTGGGGGTAATATCCTCCTAGATAACACCCTCCCTGTGTGATGCTGTGACAACAGTACAGGACAGACACACTCCTCACAGCCCCAACTAACCCACCACAGTGTCAGACTGTCAGTGGATATGATATTGGTGAAACAGATTACAGTCCCAAGTCGTACGGAGAGAGAAAAGAGTTCCACAATGAGCTTCATATCAATTAAACAGGAGAATATGAGCACTATCAGATAATAATAGGCTGATCAGTCTCTCCCTGTCTCTTGTTCTCTGACTCTCAGTCCCTCTGCTTTACAATGGGAGTTTGGGAGGAGCGATGAGAGAATATGAGCACTATCAGATAATAATAGGCTGATCAGTCTCTCCCTGTCTCTTGTTCTCTGACTCTCAGTCCCTCTGCTTTACAATGGGAGTTTGGGAGGAGCGATGAGAGAATATGAGCACTATCAGATAATAATAGGCTGATCAGTCTCTCCCTGTCTCTTGTTCTCTGACTCTCAGTCCCTCTGCTTTACAATGGGAGTTTGGGAGGAGCGATGAGACAACTGTGATCCCTCTGTCTTCTTTTTCTCTGGTCCCTCTTACAATCCAAGCATTCCCCCAGGCAGACTAACATCTTAGAGAGAGAGAAGAGAGAGAATAAACAACTGAAAGAGAAGAACGGGTAATATCACTACTATGCAGAGAACCCACTCTTTATTGGCAGCAATTATTTCTTGATTGGCCACTTTGCATTTCTACGCATGACTAATCTAAGATGATGTAGAAGATAGTTAAGTGAAATGGGTCTCGGTACCGTAAGGAGTCACAAGGGTAGAAGGATCACTGTTACTTTTTGGCTTTTGAACTACACCACCATCAATAGCAACACCTTACAGGATGTAATACAAGGACAGTGAAGTTTAGTCCCAACGCTGCCTCACTAAACTGTCAGATGTCTGAAGAAAAAGATGGTCCCGATAATACACTGTGACAGTGTGGAAGGTTTCAGGGGAGCAGAAACATGTTTGTTTCTCTTGTTTGCTGCACCACCACAAATAGCAACACCTCTATGTAGTTCAAGGACAGAGAGGTCTGGTCCCAAGGGTTGCCTATGGAAGGAGGAAGAAGAATTCAAATGGCTTCCCTTTCATCTGAACGAGTCAGTGTTTCTCTCTTCTCATGTATGGCACCACTGAGAGAACGAGAGGAACCATCTGTAGAATCTTGCTTCTGTCAGAAAACAGAAAAGCATATGCAGCCCCATCAAATAAAGGTCTCCTCCAACACCTGACACACCTGAAGTGTGTGTGTGTGTGTGTGTGTGTGTGTGTGTGTGTGTGTGTGTGTGTGTGTGTGTGTGTGTGTGTGTGTGTGTGTGTGTGTGTGTGTGTGTGTGTGGGTGCTTGGCGGCGGAGTTTGTCGGGGTTGTTGTTTACATCATTATGGTTAATTAACTATTGGTCCGGCGAGGGAGTATGTGTGAGTGAGTGAGTGTGTGTGCATGCGTCTGGGTGTGTGCGCGCGTCACACACACAGCCATCTCATTATCGATGCCACTGCAACACCTTCCCACATTAAAGACAGTGTTCTGCTCTGATGCGTTAAGTCAATGTGCCAGTGGGAGGTGGGAAGGACTGTATGAATGGAGCTCTCTGATTGGATAAGCAGGAGATCTGCCAACTGACACACTGAGATGTTGTGACGAGCGTTCAGGACGTTCCTGTCTTCTCCCTCTACCTCCATTTAGCTCCCCCGTTCTTCCAGTCATTCTCTTCCTACTTCCCCCTTCTTCTCTTCCTCCCTCTTCCTCCCCCTCTTTCCAGTGGTTCCAGTCTCATTACACTGTTGATACGCATGGAGTCATTTTTTATTTAATAACCTGTCTGTCTGTACATTATTATTGAATCAGTGGTAATGAGACAATCCAGGATCTGTGCGTTCTTTTCTTTAATGTATTTAATTAATTTTACGGAGCATGACTTTAACATGACCCGTATCATAGAATACACTGCTCCACCAGATATGGCCTGCATCCCCAATGGCTTCCTACACTGAAAATAAAGGTTCTTTAATGGTTATTTTAAAGCTTTTAACTTCTTATGATATAGAGGACGGTTGCGTCCCACTTGGGGAAAAAAACAGGGAAAATGCAGTGCAGCAAATTCAAAAAATGATATAAAAATCTAACTTTCATTAAATCACACATGTAATATACTCAATTAAAGCTACACTCGTTGTGAATCCAGCCAACATGTCAGATGTGAAAAAGCTTTTTGGCGAAAGCATAAGAAGCTATTATCTGATGATAGCACAATGTCAACAAAGAGGGTAGCATATTTCAACCCTGCAGGCGCTACACAAAACGCTGAAATAAAATATAAAACATGCCTTACCTTTGACGAGCTTCTTTTGTTGGCACCCAATATGTCCCATAAACATCACAATTGTTCCTTTTGTTCGATTAATTCCGTCCATATATATCCAAATGTCCAAATGTCCAGTTTGATCCAGAAAAAAACAGCTGCCAAAAAACGTAACGTCACTACAAAACATTTCAAAAGTTGCCTATAAACTTTGCCAAAATATTTCAAACTACTTTTATAATAGAACTTTAGGTATTTTTAAACGTTAATAATCAATCAAATTGTAGACGGGGCTATCTGTGTTCAATACAGGAAGTAAACAAACCATGCTCCTTTTTACATCTTGCGCAACTCTCAATAGTGTAACGTTGTTCCAGGATGTGTTTCTTCTTCTTTGCACAAATTAATAACCTTAACCAAATTCCAAAAACTGGTGACATCCAGTGGAAGCGGTAGGAAATGAAAACAGGTTCCTAAGAAATATCCCTTGGCAAAGACAACTGAGGGAGCAGTCAGAGGCCAAAAAAAAAGAAATTCTGAACAGTTAGTCCTCTGGGTTTTGCCTGTTACATAAGTTATGTTATACTCACATACATGATTCAAACAGTTTTAGAAACTTCAGAGTGTTTTCTATCCACATCTCCTAATTATATGCATATCTTATATTCCTGGCATGAGTAGCAGGAAGTTGAAATTGGGCACGCTATTTATCCAAAAGTGAAAATGCTGCCCCCTATACCTTAAGAGGTTTTAAAGGGTCCTTGGGGAACTCTTGCCTGATTAAAAAACCTGTGGGGTTCTTGACGTGTCATCTACAGTTCTTCAGAATTCTAAAAGGTTCTTGAACTGTATGGAAACATGCAGATGTGTCCTTTTCATAGCACACAGCAAATCGGCCAGTGTTAACTAGTGTTGATTTTTCAGTGTAACATTTCTAGTGTTAAATCAAGAGTTAAATTAAGACTGTAAAACTTACACTTAACACCCATCATTGTCATATTTCCTAATGCAGGTAGATCTTTTTAATAGTTTGTTTCAATATCTATGTTTTTACATGTACATCTATTGATTGATTAATCTTATGCTACTCAAATATAAGTAATGTACATTTCTCTAAACTATTCCAATGTTAGTTGGACTTGCACCCTTTACTGAAATGGTTGTTCCAGTTTAGATGTTTAAGGTAGTCTCATATCTTAGTCTTCCCAACCCTTCCAATCATTCGGAATGCTGGTTGCGGATGAATAAAAATTCCACTTGTTAGATATCCTAACTCTGGCTGGATTCTAATAGGAATTACACATCACTTTGCAAGCCAGCATAATGTGACTTGCAGGTCTGATGTGGCCTGTAAACCAGGAGTTTCAAGCCACTGTATTAGGGTATAACCAGGCCCTCAAAAGAAGACCTTGAGATATGTGTTGTATTGTCTTAAAGAATTTCATTTTAATGACAACTTGTTCACTTAGGATCTCATTCACTTGGTGATGGTCAGACTGAAAATGAATGAACGCAACAACCGTGTTGTGTGCTACCGGTATACTCTAAAATTCACTCGAAAGGCACCCTGGGAAATATGCAAATAAGGCTTAAAACCCTGCAGCTATTAAATTCCGGTCCTGGAGGGCTGAAACATTTCTGGTTTGAGATTTTTGTATGGTTCTTCAAAGAACCATCTCATTTGTGGTCGTTCATAGACCCTGAAATGCTTCCCCTATGGCATCGCTCTCAAGAACCTTATTGTGTTACTTGCACATTTATTTTTAAGTGTGTAGCCCTCAGGGTTCTGGTCAAAACTAGTGCACTACATAGGGAATAGGTGTGCTATTTGGGACACAAGCATGGATCAGATAGAAATAACACCCATCGTGAAGAAGACAAGGTATAATTTTGCCATCTGTGACATGCTATAAATCATTCTTGATCAAAGGAATATTGTAATGTAGCTATCTAAGTTGGGTACCCTGCATATTCTGGTGTGAATTTAGGGTCATGTGCAGTAAAAGTTTGGGAACCCCTGCACTAACATATCTGGGACCTGGCTAGGTTGGCCTCCTTTTGACAACTTGTTTTTACCTTCCAAAACTGTTCTATGCAGATATGGTCGTTACAACCATAAGGGTTGGCTTCTATACAATAGATCTGTAGTGCTAGGATGGACTCCCTCTAACCACTTGTTTGTGGCTTGTATGAAGGCAGGTGCCACAGCCTGAGATCAAAGACCAGTGTTGACCTTGCCACGGCCATTTCCATGAATGTGGAATTTCCCGGTTGATCTGAGTATTCTAGAGTGTTCCTGTGTTCCATTTCAACAGGCTCTAACACCCAATTACCCACCAATCATGTGGAGCTGTCCTACAGATGTGTCTCTCTGCAGTAACAAGGTCTTTCTTTCTCTCAATCTTTCTTTCTTTCTCTCTTTCTTTCTCTCCCCTCTCGCCTCTCTCTGTCTCTACTTTGTATCTATCACACAAGAGATATACCTAGCCACCAATGGAATTACACTCCCATTTGAGATCCAGGGGCCTGCCTACCAGAAAGGTATCATCTCAGAGAAACAGGGTAGAGCGATACCATTACCAGGGTATGACTATAGAAACAAAGGGGTGTGTGTGTGTGTGTGTGTGTGTGTGTGTTCAGCATACATGTGTGTGTCACTTTAACACCCTCAGACACACAGATTAGCTTCCTGTTGTGCTGCTAAATGGGTATGACTATAGAAACAAGTGTGTGTGTGGGGTGTGTGTGTGTGTGTGTGTGTGTGTGTGTGTGTGTGTGTGTGTGTGTGTGTGTGTGTGTGTGTGTGATATAAAAATATTGCCACTTTTAAGAAACAGTTGTTATAACATCTTTAAAAAAGTATTTATCCTGGACAGAAGAGACAGACATAATGAGTGATCTGCGCACGCACACAAGCACACACACACACACACACACACACACACACACACACACACACACACACACACACACACAAAGACAGAGAAGCCAGGGAAATATGTGGCGTCCATTTTGTCTGTGTTGATGGATGGGAAGTTGAAGTAATGAAGGACGGATAGCAAGAAAGGAGGAGAAGAAAGCCCACTTTGTTCATTTCTGTCCTGCTTGAAAAAGATAGGAGGAGATGGTTTTGTTTGGCAATATTGTAGTAAATTACTTTTAATCCTGTTACAGAGAGTTTATCATGTTAGCTGACATTCCTTTCCTTACAACTCAGTGTTTGTTCCTCTAGAAAGTATATCATACTATATAAAGTATCTGGACTGCTAGATTTGCTCAGCTCAATTCTAAATGTAGTAAATAACTTTTCAATTATATCTTTGTTCCTCATGTACTCATTTATAGAATAATACAATATGTTCAACTGTATACAGTCAGGTGGCCAAAGAGCTCTATTTTCATGTTGTCTGACCATAGCACCGCCTGGAGCTTGCTAAACGGCATTGGCACTTGGATTGGAACCGGTGCTATGGTCAGATGACATAGAAAATAGAGTCCTTCCGCCACGCAATCCAGTGGACGGTTTGGCAGTGAAAAACGGAAGCTTATGCAAAATAGTACCCCATTCCGACTATAAAATATGGTGGTGGATCTTTGATTTCATGGGACTATTTTGCTTCCACTGGTCTTTAGGCTCTTTTTAAGGTCAATGGTGTCATGATCTTTACCAAGTACCAGGATATTTTACCCCAAAACCTGGTTGCCTCTGCCAGGAGGCTGAAACTTGGCCCAGATGTTCCAGCAAGGCAATAACCCCAAGCACACATTAAAATCACAAAATAAATGTTTAATTGACCACAATGCAATGGCCATCTCAGTCTTGAAACTGAGGCCAGTCCATAAGCGCGATGAAGGATATCTGAAAATATTCTGTATGGTGGACTAGTGTAAGATCCCTCCCAATGTGTTTTCCAATCTCATAAAACATTTGAGAAAAATCCTCGCAAGGGGAGGTTACCGTAGAAGCAATTGTATAAGTATAGTATAGCATACTAGTGCTGGGCGATATGGCCAAAATATGATATCACGGTATTTTCCCAAAAATTGACGGTATGATGGTATTTGACAGTATTTTATGTTTTTAAATGATAACATTTCTAAATTTGTAAATAGTGCATGAACTCAAGGTGGCAACACATACATTCTAAATGATTTCAATGGGTCCTTCTCCATTCTGATTGTTTTATACTGTTCAATTCAACTTCAACCCAAACTTCAACCCAACTTCAACCCAAAATCATTTCCTGCATTTCCAGAAATTACTGAATTTCCTGCACTCATTTGAAGTAATTTCCACACTGCCATGTAGGGCTGCACGATATGGGCAAACAATCTAAACCTTATTTTGAACCAAATGTTGCAATAGCGATTTTGACTTGTGATTTAGAGCAAAACACTTGGGTAAAATGTTGGAATCATGGAAGTAGAATGATTATTCTAATTCTATAGTTAGAATATGATAGTGGGCACTTTGAATACAGTGTTGTTTGACATAAAAACGAAGGAAAATCCCAGGGAGGAGTTATGTGAAAGGGTAGGAAACAAAGTGTTGATAATTGTTTCCTAGGGGATCCTATAATCTTTGGCTACATTGACTATTTTCTCTTAGTTCCTTCATGTAGCTAACATATTCATGCTTATTGCATTCCTCTTTGATTTAGAAGGTACTGTTGCACAAACAACATGCAGATGTAGGTCTGCACCATCACTGGTATTATCAGGCTGTATAACTAATTATGTTTGCTCTGACTCAGTACATTTGTTAGCTAGCTACCTAGCGATTAGCATTAGCAGCTAACAAGATTTAGGGCCAACTTGCTAAAAAAAGACAAACTAGCAGTTTGCAGAAGTAAGCAACACAACCTAATAGTTTAATTATAGAACACTACTGAATTTATATGAAGGAGAAAAGTGAAAACATCATTGCTGTCATCAACATTGTTGCATGTGCTGCATTGGCCATGCAGACTGAACGCAAGTGTCTCATGGTAAAAACCCAAACCGGTATACCTCCCAGCCCTATAGCGTACAATATAGCTCAGTATTTAAATCATTTATTTAATACTCTTTTTTTCCTCATCTTTCTCAAGGGTGCCAATCATATTGGACCTGAGTGTATATAGTAATTATACATTATTGGATATTATACAGTATGCTACTATGTGCTATAACACTAACTATATGCTACTATATCTGCTAGACTCAATTCTGCAATTCTTCTACCTTGAATACAAAGGTTTGTAATCTTGATTCATAAGCATTTAGTTATTCACCAAGTACATTTAATTATTCACCAAGTACATTTACTTATTTACCAAGTTTACTTATTCACCAAGTACATGACCATACAGTGCAGCCTTGGTGTGTGTGTGTATGTGTGCCTGCATATGTGTGTGTTATCAAACCCTAGCAGTCTACCCCTAGGCCAGGGGTGTCAAACTCATTACATGGAGGGCCTAGTGTCTGCAGGTTTTTCTTTTCAATTAAGACCTAGACAACCGGATGAGGGAGTTCCTTACTAATTAGTGACCTTAATTCATCAATCAGTACAAAGGAAGAGCGAAAACCCGCAGACACTCGGCCCTCCATAATGAGTTTGACACCTGTGGTCTACACCTAGACTGATCACTGGAAATGTGATTTTGGATGTTTAAAACATTTCTGACAACGTTGATATATGCCTTCCTCTGCGTTCACCAAAAAGAAAAACGATTGCCTAGCACTGGGATCCAACTGGTGATGCTAGGAGCCAGAGCACGCTGCTCAGACCACTGCGCTAAGGCAGTTTACATGCTCTAGCAAGCCATGAGAATACTGTGAATACTGATAATACCAAATGGTAAAGCACGCCATTTTTAATGATTTTGTTTTTAACCTTCCCCAAAACATAGCCCTAACCTTAACCGATAGGAATTAATACCTAAACCGAACTCTTTGAGTTGTTTCTCTTTAACCCTGAATTAACCCTGTAACCACACGGAATGAATGCATTCAAAATAGATGTTGATCCATAATACGCCAAATTTCGAAGGGAAACTATTATTAGTTGTGTGTACGGGATACACATGGTACACACCGTCCACATATATACTTACTTGCAGGTTCCTTCTGGACAATGCAACAACAATAAGAAATAATAAAAGATAAGAATACAACAAAAAGTTAATGGCTCAATAGAATAGAATAAACATTTTAGCATAAATATAATACAGGGAGGAACAATTTAATGTCCAATATTTACACTTGTTTTGGGGAACGGGGGAATAGGGGAGCTTGATCTCGTTGCTACACCGCCTGTTGCAACACCGTCTGACTCAAAATTATGCACAAACAATTAGGTGTGTGTGTGTGTGCGTGTGTTATCAAACCCTAGCAGTCTTCCCCAGGCCCAGGTGAGTGATTGTGTATGCTGGGAGGCGTACCATGCTCTCCCACATAATTCTTTAATTATGGTGTTGTTACCCCCCCCCCCCCCACACACACACACACACACACACACACACACAGGCACAGGCTGTTTAGTGTCATTATTATCAACCAAGGTCAGAGCTAACGAGGGGAGGGAGGCGTCGTCTACACTGGCTGGCCCGGACTGATTGACTCAACATTATGGTGTGTGTGTTTATATGTTTGATAAAGGCATTTTAAACAGGCACAAATCAGACCTGTTGTCACGTTCTGACCTTTATTTCCTTTGTTTTGTCTTTATTTAGTATGGTCAGGGCATGAGTTGGGGTAGGCAGTCTACGTGTGTTTTTCTATGTTGGGGTTTTGAGTTCAGCCTAGTATGGTTCTCAATCAGAGGCAGGTGTCGTTAGTTGTCTCTTGAGAATCATACTTAGTTGTAGGTGAGTTGTAGGTGTTTGTACTGTTTCGGTTTTGTTCGTTTCACGTTCATTGTTTTGTAGTGTTCAGTTTATGTCTTTAAATAAACGTTATGGACACTTACCATGCTGCGCATTGGTCTTCCGATCCTTCTCGCTTCTCCTCTTCAGAAGAGGAGGAGGAATGGCGTTACAGAAACACCCACAACCAGAGGACCAAGCAGCGTGGTAACAGGCAGCAGCAGCAGCGGAAAAGTACACAGGACTCCTGGACATGGGAGGAGATTCTGGACGACAAGGGACCCTGGGCACAAGCAGGGGAATATCGCCACCCTAAAGCAGAGCTGGAGGCAGCGAAAGCAGAGAGGCGCCGGTATGAGGAGGCAGCGCGGCTGGAAGCCCGAGACGCAGCTCCAAAAATTATTGGGGGGGGACACACGGGGAGTGTGGCTAAGTCAGGTAGGAGACCTGAGCCAACTCCCCGTGCTTCCCGGAGAGCGAGAGGGACCGGGCAGGCACCGTGTTATGCAGTGGAGCGCACGGTATCCCCGGTGCGTTTGCATAGCCCGGTGCGGTACATTCCAGCTCCTCGTATCGGCCGGGCTAGAGTGGGCATTGAGCCAGGTGCCATGAAGCCGGCTCTACGCATCTGGTCTCCAGTGCATCTCCTTGGGCCGGCGTACATGGCACCAGCCTTACGCATGGTGTCCCCGGTTCGCCAGCACAGCCCAGTGCGGGCTATTCCACCTCACCGCTCTGGCCTGGCTACGGGGAGCATTCAACCAGGTAAGGTTGGGCAGGCTCGGTGCTCAAGAGCTCCAGTGCGCCTGCACGGTCCGGTCTACCCAGTGCCACCTCCACGCACCAGCCCTCCGGTGGCAGCCCCCCCCGCACCAGGCTGTCTCTCCGTCTTCTGCCTACAGGTGTTCCCGCCTGTCCAGCGCTGCTAGAGCCTTCCTCCTCTCCAGCGCTGCCAGAGTCTCCCGTCTGTCCTGAGCTGCTAGAGTCTCCCGTCTGTCCTGAGCCGCTAGAGTCTCCCGTCTGTCCTGAGCCGCCAGAGTCTCCCGTCTGTCCTGAGCCGCCAGAGTCTCCCGTCTGTCCTGAGCCGCCAGAGTCTCCCGTCTGTCCTGAGCCGCCAGAGTCTCCCGTCTGTCCTGAGCCGCCAGAGTATGCCGTCTGTCCTGAGCCGCCAGCCAGCCAGGAGCTGCCAGAGCCGTCAGTCAGCCAGGCGATGCCAGAATCGCCCTTCATTCCAGAGCTGCCGGAGTCTCCCGCCTGTCCGCCGCTGCCGGAGTCTCCCGTCCATTTGGGACCCATTTCTAGGGTCCCCAGTCCGAGGTCGGCGGCAAGGGTCGCCGCTCGTAAGAGGCCACAGATTCGGACAATGAGGCTGAGAAAAACTGTTGTGAAGTCGGGTCCACGTCCCGCGCCAGAGCCGCCACCGAGGACAGATGCCCACCCAGACCCTCCCCTATAGGTTCATGTCTTGCGGCCGGAGTCCGCACCTTTACTATGGTCAGGGTGTGAGTTGGGGTGGGCAGTCTATGTGTGCTTTTCTATGTTGTTTGTTGTTTTGTAGTGTTCAGTTTATGTCTTTAAATAAACGTTATGGACACTTGCCACGTTGCGCATTGGTCCTCCGATCCTTCTTGCTTCTCCTCTTCAGAATAGGAGGAGGAATGCCGTTATACCTGTGTTTATACTATTTGAAATCTTTGAAATACATTCAACGTTTTCTTTAGCCTCCTGCCCAGACCCCCCTGCTCACCCCTTCCCAGACCCCCTGCTTACCCCTGCCCAGACCCCCCCCTGCTTACCCCTGCCCAGACTCCCTGCTTACCCCTGCCCAGACCCCCCTGCCCAGACCCCCTGCTTACCCCTTACCCCTGCCCAGACCCCCTGCTTACCCCTTCCCAGACCCACCTGCTTACCCCTTCCCAGACCCCCTGCTTACCCCTGCCCAGACCCCCTGCTTACCCCTGCCCAGACTCCCTGCTTACCCCTGCCCAGACCCCCCTGCCCAGACCCACCTGCTTACCCCTTCCCAGACCCCCTGCTTACCCCTGCCCAGACCTCCCTGCTTACCCCTGCTCAGACTCCCTGCTTACCCCTGCCCAGACTCCCTGCTTACCCCTTCCCAGACCTCCCTGCTTACCCCTTCCCAGACCTCCCTGCTTACCCCTTCCCAGACCCCTGCTTACCCCTTTCCAGACCCCCTGCTTACCCCTTCCCAGACCCCCTGCTTACCCCTGCCCAGACCCCTGCTTACCCCTGCCCAGACCCCTGCTTACCCCTGCCCAGACCCCCTGCTTACCCCTTTCCAAGACCCCCTGCTTACCCCTGCCCAGACCCCCTGCTTACCCCTTTCCAAGACCCCCTGCTTACCCCTGTCCAGACCCCCTGCTCACCCCTCCCAGACCCCCTGCTTACCCCTTTCCAAGACCCCCTGCTTACCCCTGTCCAGACCCCCTTGCTCACCCCTTCCCAGACCCCCTGCTTACCCCTTTCCAAGACCCCCTGCTTACCCCTGCCCAGACCCCCTGCTTACCCCTTCTCAGACCCCCTGCTTACCCCTCCCAGACCCCCTGCTTACCCTTCCCAGACCCCCTGCTCACCCCTACCCAGACCCACCTGTCATTGTTATTTTTGCTCTTAAGACATGACTCTGCCGTTGTGCTATAGAATTTTGTATAATACATTATTTACATTAGTTTATACTGAATTAAGAGTACATTTTTGTTAACTGTACTTTTGTTAGTTATCTTCCAACACTCCCTCCATCTTGTGCCAATATCAGTTATTTTTAAGTCTTGGTTCCAAAAGTTATAGATTGTCACTTGGATATTCTCTCTGCAAGGTTTCGTATAGTGTGCCTATCATATGAATATCATTTTCTGACACAAATAAGATTCCCTCAAGGATTGCTCTGATGTCCAAAATATTTCAAATGGATATTTCTTGATGAATGGATTTGAAAATATCTACATTGGTCAGTCCGGTTTTTTATTTTTATCTGTCATGTAAATAAATATCTAATTCTCTTCATAGTGCAGTACACTTGACGGTGCCCACAGGGAAAATAGAGGACATATATAGGGAATAGGGTTCAGTTTTGGACGCAGCCTGCGTGTAAAGAGGGATACTTATTATGTCCAGGCTTTTGGCTTTCACAGGTAAAAAACATTTATCTAACCTACTCTAGTGTCAGTGTGTTTTGCCCCCTTCATTGACAATTACATTTACATTTGTGAATGTGCATTCACATCGGTTTTATTGAGCATTAGAATGTATCTATGAAGCCCATGGCCATTTTATGTGGCTTATTTATGAACTTGTGTCTTTGAAAGAACCAGTAGTCACTGCACGCTACAGTATGACTGTGTTGAATAGTGTTTTCATTATAGTCTTTATGCACTGGAGATGTGATCATGGCCATAGTAATACTTCTACGGGAGAAGTTCTCCTGACCACTCAGTAAAAGTACAATGGACTTATTCCAGTAAAATTACTACTATTTTCTTATTCTCTTCTATCTATGTTTCTACACAAAGCTATACACTTCCAACTAAATCAGCGGTCGTGGTTGTCTCTGGAGATAAAATAACAGCATGTAGGTTAAAGGCTGATATCAATGTTCCTAAGCTTCAGACGTGCTTTATACGTGCTCAGGATCATTCATAAAAGGCAGTGTGTGACATTTACCATAATCAAGGTCATTGTTTCACAATGAGATAAATGTTTTAATCGCTAAATTATACTCAGGAAATGATTGCGCTAGTATTTTATACAGGTTTAATGCTAATGTAACCCTTGAAATTACTGTTTGTGTTTCAAATAAGTAAAGGGCTCTTTAAATGGGCTGTGTACTCCTTATAACCTCAATGTGTTGAGACGTATTACTGTAGAACCCACACTCATATAGTATGAATTATCCTTTTATATAATTTTCTTTCAGGAGTAAAATTATTTCAATAACCACTTTATAATAAATCAAATGGCCCTGGAGAAGAAGGCTGACATTTTACATGTCCCCAACCAATTGTGTTTTTTTGTTTGTAACTTATTTTTTAACTTATTTTGTACATAATGTTACCGCTACCGTCTCTTATGACCGAAAATAACTTCTGAACATCAGGACTCCAATTACTCACCACGGACTGGCAGAATCCTTTTTTCATTTAACGACTCTGACGAGCCCGACGTGAATGATATACTGCTTCCCCGGGAACAGGCCAAGATCCCTGTAGATGATCTACGTGGAAGATTAAACTACCAACGGGACATTCAGAACTGTAATATCTTATGCTTAACGGAGTCGTGGCTGAAAGACGACACTATCAACATATAGCTGGCTGGTTATACGCTGTACCGGCAGGATAGAACAGCGGCGTCTGGTAAGAGAAGGGGCGGTGGACTATGTATTTTTGTAAATAACAGCTGGTGCACGTAAGTCTCGAGCTATTGCTCACCTGAGGTAGAGTATCTCATGATAAGCTGTAGACCACACTATCTACTAAGAGAGTATTCATCTGTATTTTTCGTAGCTGTTTACATACCACCACAGACTGAGGCTGGCACTAAGACGGCATTGAATGAGCTGTATTCTGCCATAAGCAAATAAGAAAACACTCACCCAGAGGCAACGCTCCTAGTAGCCGGGGGACTTTAATGCAGGGAAACTTAAATCCGTTTGACCAAATTTCTATCAGCGTGTTAAATGTGCAACCACATCAATAAAAAAGTTGTCAGATGAAGCAGATGCTAAGCTACAGGACTGTTTTTCTAGCACAGACTGGAATATGTTCCGGGATTCCTCCGATGGCATTGAAGAGTACACCACATCAGTCATTGGCTTCATCAATAAGTGCATCGATGACGTCGTCCCCACAGTGACCATATGTACATACCCCAACCAGAAGCCATGGATTGCAGGCAACATCTGCACTGAGCTAACGGCTAGAGCTGCCGCTTTCAGGGAGCGGGACTCTAACCCGGAAGCTTATGAGAAATCCCACTATGCCCTCCGATGTACCATCAAACAGACAAAGTGCCAATACAGGACTAAGATCGAATCGTACTACGCCAGCTCTGATGCTCGTCGGATGTGGCAGGGCTTGCAAACCATTACAGACCTCAAAAGGAAGCACAGCCGAGAGCTGCCCAGTGACACGAGCCTACCAGACGAGCTAAACTACTTCTATGCTCGCTTCCAAACAAATAACACTGAAACATGCATGAGAGCACCAGCTGTTCTGGGAGACTGTGTAATCCCGCTCTCCGCAGCCGATGTGAGTAAGACCCTTAAACAGGTCAACATTCACAAGGCCGCAGGGCCAGACGGATTACCAGGACGTGTACTGCGAGCATGCGCTGACCAACTGGCAAGTGTCTTCCCTTACATTTTCAACCTCTCCCTGTCCGAGTCTGTAATTACAACATGTTTTAAGCAGACCACCATAGTCCCTGTGCCCAAGAATAGTAAGGTAACCTGCCTAAATGACAACAGACTCGTAGCACTCACATCTGTAGCCATGAATGCTTTGAAAGGCTGGTTATTGCTCACATCAACACCATTATCCCAGAAACTCTAGACCCACTCCAATTTGCATACCGCCCCAACAAATCGACAGATGATGCCATCTCTATTGCACTCCACACTGCCCTTTCCCACCAGGACAAAAGGAACACCTATGTGAGAATGCTATTAATTTACTACAGTTCAGCGTTCAACACCATAGTGCCCTCAAAGCTCATCAATAAGCTAAGGACCCTGGGACTAAACACCTCCCTCTGCAACTGGATCCTGGACTTCCTGACAGGCCACCCCCAGGTGGTAGGGGTAAGTAACACCACATCTGCTATGCTGATCCTCAATACAGGGGCCCTTAGGGGTGCATGCTCAGTCCCCTCCTGTACTCCCTGTTCACTCATGACTGCACGGCCAGGCATGACTCCAACACCATCATTAAGTTTTCCGATGACACAACAGTGGTAGGCTTGATCACCGACAATGACGAGACAGCCTATAGGGAAGAGGTCAGAGACCTGGCCGTGTGGTGCCAGGACAACAACCTCTCCCTCAACGTGATCAAGACAAAGGAGATGATTGTGGACTTCAGGAAAAAAGGACCGAGCATGCTCCCATTCTCATCGACGGGGCTGTAGTGGAGCAGGTTGAGAGCTTCAAGTTCCTTGGTGTCCACATCACCAACAAACTAACATCGACCAAGCACACCAAGACAGTCGTGAAGAGGGCACAACAAAACCTAATCCCCCTCAGGAGACTGAAAATATTTGGCATGGGTCATCAGATCCTCAAAAAGTTCTACAGCTGCACCATCGAGAGCATCTTGACTGGTTGCATCACTGCCTGGTATGGAATCTGCTCGGCCTCCGACCGCAAGGCACTACAGAGGGTTGTGCAAACGGCCCAGTACATCATTGGGGCCAAGCTTCCTGCCATCCAGGACCTCTATACCAGGCGGTGTCAAAGGAAGGCCCTACTGCACGGCAAGCGGTACCGGAGTGCCAAGTCTCGGTCCAAGAGGCTTCTAAACAGCTTCTACCCCCAAGCTATAAGTCTCCTGAACATCTAATCAAATGGCTACCCAGACTATTTGCATTGCCCTCCCCCTCTTTTACACCGCTGCTACTCTCAGTTATTATCATCTATGCATAGTCACTTTAATAACTCTACCTACATGTACATATTACCTCAACTAACCGGTGCCTCCGCACATTGACTCTGTGCTGGTAGCCCCTGTGTATAGTCTCGCTATTGTTATTTTACTGCTGCTCTTTAATTACTTGTACTTTTATTTCTTATTCTTATCCAGATTTTTTAAAACTGCATTGTTAGTTAGGGGCTCGTAAGTGAGAATTTCACTGTAAGGTCTGTTGTATTCGGCGCATTTGACTAATGCAATTTGATTTGATTTGATTGGATGGTGTAAAATACCTAAATTTGACAATACAGGTCATGAATCAACACTTCAATCAATGAAATAAAATTCTAACAAAACCCAGATTCCAATGTTGTACACAACAACTAATTTGTCCAACCTAATACAGTGCTGATGAATGAAAGGAATTCTTGCAGTGTGTTGTGGTCCTTGATATACAGTGAGCTGCAGATGAGTAGACCAGTTGAATCCCACAATGGAAGCTCCAACACAGGTGCCAGGCAGTGTCCATTTGATGACGTCACACAGCATGCATGCAGAAACTAGCAAAGAGTTGCAAATTATAAATCCAACTCCATAAACATTTCAGGTTACAGAGGTAAGTTGTGCTTGAACCTCTATAAACATCAACATGAAACTGTACTTGACTTTACAACTACTTAATTTGATAACTAATTTATCAAATTTATTTAGTTCATGGATTGGATAGCCACTCCCCATGACAGAGCAGCATCCCTCAGGACATAGGTAAAAGCTACCTGGCCTGTATAGCGAGCTACACCGTGAAAGCTACCTGGCCTGTATAGCGAGCTACACCGTGAATGCTACCTGGCCTGTATAGCGAGCTACACCGTGAAAGCTACCTGGCCTGTATAGCTAGCTACACCGTGAAAGCTACCTGGCCTGTATAGCGAGCTACACCGTGAATGCTACCTGGCCTGTATAGCGAGCTACACCGTGAAAGCTACCTGGCCTGTATAGCGAGCTACACCTTGAATGCTACCTGGCCTGTATAGCAAGCTACACCGTGAAAGCTACCTGGTTTGTATAGGGAGCTACACCGTGAATGCTACCTGGCCTGTATAGCGAGCTACACCGTGAAAGCTACCTGGCCTGTATAGCTAGCTACACTGTGAAAGCTACCTGGCCTGTATAGCGAGCTACACCGTGAATGCTACCTGGCCTGTATAGCTAGCTACAAGGTGAAAGCTACCTGGCCTGTATAGCTAGCTACACCGTGAAAGCTACCTGGCCTGTATAGCGAGCTACACCGTGAAAGCTACCTGGCCTGTATAGCGAGCTACACCGTGAAAGCTAGCAGCACAGACAAAAGTTGAATTCCCTTCCTGTATAATTGTTATGTGACCTAAATGCAGTGCTTGACTTGGTCCGGAGCTGTCCGGAACGCCATACCGGCACTTCACATTTTTGTTGAATTGCGTACCTTTTCCTCTATAAAAACAAAGTAGCCTATCGCTGGCCCAGATTCACATACAAGGTAAAAAAGGTTGATCAAATAGTAATGGACTGTGGGCATTCATTTCCTGAATCTACTTTATTTCCTGCTAGTCTGTGAATATGTGAGTGACAGTAGACTGTTGGAGATTGTGCAGACTAAAAATGTGCCAGCCTGAATGGCATGATGCGCAGTTCCAAGTTGTCAAATTGGGGTTTTGAAGGTCATGAAAAGTCATGGAAATTAGTTTAATTGTTGTTAAATGTAATTAATTTAAAAACGACATATCAGATATTATCTGATTGACCCTTCAGTGCATGTCTGTGGTGCTGCATGAGTACCAGTGTGAGTGGGCTGTTGCCCAAGGAGAGAAAGCGCGACATTTCAACAGCCGGTATAAAGTAATGACAGACAACAGTCTAACTAGATGGCCAATTCAAAACTTGTAGCTGTTATATCGCTAGTTAACTATAGCTAACTAAGCATTCATGTGGTTGTGGCCTTTCCACGGGCACTGAAGAGCCTAAATAAATCTGCACTGTAGGAATGCTGGGATTCCCCTCTATTAAACAGTAGCCATGTAATTGCAACAACATTAAAAATATTCTAAGAATAGCTAAGAATTGACAAATAACTGTGCATAGATGTCCCCACGAAACGTGAGTGTTTTTGCTTTATACAGATGGAGGGTTGACCACATGTTGACACTGCAGTTCTACTTTGTCGGGGGCTAAGTGCCTTGATCAAGGGCACAATGGCAAGAGGTGGTCGTTCTACATGTGATCAAACACAGCAGCTTTCCAGTGTCAATAATGCTTACTTTTTCATTTAGACTTTAATAGTCAGTAAAATGTGGTTAAAAGACATGGAGAAGTAATGGAAAATGTGTATGAACCCTTAACAGTGAATAATCAGAGGTCTCTATAGCCTCTAATGTCATTTGTGAAGTTTGGTGAACATAGTCTAGTGAACCGACTTGGAAAAAGACAGCTCCTGTACTTCTTTCATCCCAATTCAAGCACTGCCTAAATGTCTGTTGGATATTGGTTAAGTGAACAACCAACATATAGTTTGTGGTATTTCATAACTTTTCTTACCTAGCAAAGAGTTGCAAAGGCACTTTAGTGAGCCGGATGCAGGAGAGTTAGCTGTCTGACTCAACAGCAATCACAGATCTTATTTAGAAAATGCCTGCATGCCTGCATGCTACGGTAAGATCAGAGAATTGGCATTCCGACACTCCGATACACTGGACTGCGACACCCCATCGCGACGTCCCCCAAAGGTTAACTCTCTAGCCCTCGCTATCTCCCTGCTTGCTAATTCGGCCTGCTAACGGCTAGCTTGTCAAGCTCCGGTCCGCTAACTGCTACCTTGTCTAGCTCGGGCCTACGAACTGTTAGCTTGTTAGCACAGGCCTGCTAACCGTCTGTACCACCGCGTCCCAATCACTCTCTGACCCCATTTACTTTCTATCTCTTTTTGATTTTTAATTTGTTTATACCTTCCGGAAACCTGCCTCACCCAATGTGATACGGAATCGCTATTACTTTTACTCTTATTTTTATTTTTATGACACACTCAAGAACCTCCAGACGCTAACCAGCTAACTAGCTACAAGCTAGTTAGTCATTGTTAGTTAAAAATTAAAAAAAAAAAAAAAAAAAAAAAAAACCTGGATAACACTCGCCAGCCCCCCTGCCCATCCACCGCTGCCCCTGGACACTGATCTCTTGGCTACATAGCTGACGACGCTGGACTGTCCATTAATCACGGTACTCCTTTCTGCTTGTTTGTCTTACCTGTCGGCCCCGTTGCCTAGTCAACGCCATTTTACCTGCTGTTTGTTGTGCTAGCGGATTAGCCTCGCCTACTGTTTTTAGCTAGCTTTCCAAATTCAACACCTGTGATTACTGTATGCCTCGCTGTATGTCTCTCTCAGATGTCAATATGCCTTGTATACTGTTGTTCAGGTTAGTTATAATTGTTTTAGTTCACAATGGAGCCCCTAGACCCACTCTGCATACCCCTGTTACCTCCTTTGTCCCACCTCCCACACATGCGGTGACCTCACCCATTACAACCAGCATGTCCAGAGATACAACCTGTCTCATCATCACCCAGTGCCTGGGCTTACCTCCGCTGTACCCGCACCCCACCATACCCCTGTCTGTGCATTATGCCCTGAATATATTCTACCATGCCCAGAAACCTGCTCCTCTTATCCTCTGCCCCCAACGCTCTAGGCGACCAGTTTTGATAGCCTTTAGCCGCACCCTCATACTACTCCTTCTCTGTTCCGCGGGTGATGTGGAGGTAAACCCAGGCCCTGCATGTCCCCAGGTACCCTCATTTGTTGACTTCTGTGATCGAAAAAGCCTTGGTTTTATGCATGTCAACATCAGAAGCCTCCTCCCTAAGTTTGTTTTACTCACTGCTTTAGCACACTCTGCTAACCCTGATGTCCTTGCCGTGTCTGAATCCTGGCTCAGGAAGGCCACCAAAAATTCAGAGATTTCCATACCCAACTATAACATCTTCCGTCAAGATAGAACTACCAAAGGGGGCGGAGTTGCAGTCTACTGTAGAGATAGCCTGCAAAGTAATGTCATACTTTCCAGGTCCATACCTAAACAGTTCGAACTACTAATTTTGAAAATTACCCTCTCCAGAAATAAGTCTCTCACTGTTGCCGCCTGCTACCGGCCACCCTCAGCTCCCAGCTGTGCCCTGGACACCATTTGTGAATTGATCGCCCCCATCTAGCTTCAGAGTTTGTTCTGTTAGGTGACCTAAACTGGGATATGCTTAACACCCCGGCAGTCCTACAATGTAAGCTAGATGCCCTCAATCTCACTCAAATCATCAAGGAACCCACCAGGTACAACCCTAACTCTGTAAACAAGGGCACCCTCATAGACGTCATCCTGACCAACTGGCCCTCCAAATACACCTCCGCTGTCTTCAACCAGGATCTCAGCGATCACTGCCTCATTGCCTGTATCCGCCACGGAGCCGCAGTCAAACGACCACCCCTCATCACTGTCAAACGCTCCCTAAAACACTTCTGTGAGCAGGCCTTTCTAATCGACCTGGCCCGGGTATCCTGGAAGGACATTGACCTCATCCCGTCAGTTGAGGATGCCTGGTCATTCTTTAAAAGTAACTTCCTCACCATTTTAGATAAGCATGCTCCGTTCAAAAATGCAGAACCAAGAACAGATACAGCCCTTGGTTCACTCCAGACCTGACTGCCCTCGACCAGCACAAAAACATCCTGTGGCGGACTGCAATAGCATCGAATAGCCCCCGTGATATGCAACTGTTCAGGGAAGTCAGGAACCAATACACGCAGTCAGTCAGGAAAGCTAAGGCCAGCTTCTTCAGGCAGAAGTTTGCATCCTGTAGCTCCAACTCCAAAAAGTTCTGGGACACTGTGAAGTCCATGGAGAACAAGAGTACCTCCTCCCAGCTGCCCACTGCACTGAGGCTAGGTAACACGGTCTCCACCGATAAATCCACGATTATCGAAAGCTTCAATAAGCACTTCTCAACGGCTGGCCATGCCTTCCGCCTGGCTACTCCAACCTCGGCCAACAGCTCCGCCCCCCCGCAGCTCCTCGCCCAAGCCTCTCCAGGTTCTCCTTTACCCAAATCCAGATAGCAGATGTTCTGAAAGAGCTGCAAAACCTAGACCCGTACAAATCAGCTGGGCTTGACAATCTGGACCCTCTATTTCTGAAACTATCTGCCGCCATTGTCGCAACCCCTATTACCAGCCTGTTCAACCTCTCTTTCATATCGTCTGAGATCCCCAAGGATTGAAAGCTGCCGCAGTCATCCCCTCTTCAAAGGGGAGACACCCTGGACCCAAACTGCTATAGACCTATATCCATCCTGCCCTGCCTATCTAAGGTCTTCGAAAGCCAAGTCAACAAACAGGTCACTGACCATCTCGAATCCCACCGTACCTTCTCCGCTGTGCAATCTGGTTTCCGAGCCGGTCACGGGTGCACCTCAGCCACGCTCAAGGTACTAAACGATATCATAACCGCCATCGATAAAAGACAGTACTGTGCAGCCGTCTTCATCGACCTCGCCAAGGCTTTCGACTCTGTCAATCACCATATTCTTATCGGCAGACTCAATAGCCTCGGTTTCTCGGATGACTGCCTTGCCTGGTTCACCAATTACTTTGCAGACAGAGTTCAGTGTGTCAAATCGGAGGGCATGCTGTCCGGTCCTCTGGCAGTCTCTATGGGGGTGCCACAGGGTTCAATTCTCGGGCCGACTCTTTTCTCTGTATATATCAATGATGTTGCTCTTGCTGCGGGCGATTCCCTGATCCACCTCTACGCAGACGACACCATTCTATATACTTTCGGCCCGTCATTGGACACTGTGCTATCTAACCTCCAAACGAGCTTCAATGCCATACAGCACTCCTTCCGTGGCCTCCAACTGCTCTTAAACGCGAGTAAAACCAAATGCATGCTTTTCAACCGATCGCTGCCTGCACCCGCATGCCCGACTAGCATCACCACCCTGGATGGTTCCGACCTTGAATATGTGGACATCTATAAGTACCTAGGTGTCTGGCTAGACTGCAAACTCTCCTTCCAGACTCACATCAAACATCTCCAATCGAAAATCAAATCAAGAGTCGGCTTTCTATTCCGCAACAAAGCCTCCTTCACTCACGCCGCCAAGCTTACCCTAGTAAAACTGACTATCCTACCGATCCTCGATTTCGGCGATGTCATCTACAAAATGGCTTCCAACACTCTACTCAGCAAACTGGATGCAGTCTATCATAGTGCCATCCGTTTTGTCACCAAAGCACCTTATACCACCCACCACTGCGACTTGTATGCTCTAGTCGGCTGGCCCTCGCTACATATTCGTCGCCAGACCCACTGGCTCCAGGTCATCTACAAGTCCATGCTAGGTAAAGCTCCGCCTTATCTCAGTTCACTGGTCACGATGGCAACACCCATCCGTAGCACACGCTCCAGCAGGTGTATCTCACTGATCATCCCTAAAGCCAACACCTCATTTGGCCGCCTTTCGTTCCAGTACTCTGCTGCCTGTGACTGGAACGAACTGCAAAAATCGCTGAAGTTGGAGACTTTTATCTCCCTCACCAACTTCAAACATCAGCTATCCGAGCAGCTAACCGATCGCTGCAGCTGTACATAGTCTATTGGTAAATAGCCCACCCATTTTCACCTACCTCATCCCCATACTGTTTTTATACTGTTTTTTTTATTTATTTATTTACTTTTCTGCTCTTTTGCACACCAATATCTCTACCTGTACATGACCATCTGATCATTTATCACCCCAGTGTTAATCTGCAAAATTGTATTATTCGCCTACCTCCTCATGCCTTTTGCACACATTGTATATAGACTGCCCATTTTTTTTCTACTGTGTTATTGACTTGTTAATTGCTTACTCCATGTGTAACTCTGTGTTGTCTGTTCACACTGCTATGCTTTATCTTGGCCAGGTCGCAGTTGCAAATGAGAACTTGTTCTCAACTAGCCTACCTGGTTAAATAAAGGTGAAATAAAATAAAAAAACTGGGCTGCTTGTTTAGTAAGGGTTACGCTAACATGTCATATTACTTTAATTAGCTGCGCGGAAGAGAGAAATGGGGGATGAGGGGGAAATAAGGAGAGGAGAGAGGGATGGGGGAACCCACCTCAAGGTCTATGAGAGCATTAAATACCAGGGGCCCCATTTTAAACGATATAAATGCTGTCTCTATCACAAATTAAATCACTCACACAGGTATGCAGCCTGAATTAGAATGGCTATTTTCCATTTCCACTGCAGTTTATGAAGGCTAAGTAAAGTGTTCAACGTCTTTGAACAACTGTAACCTCAAAGGTATAACTCAGACAATACCCACACTAAATGCAGTTTTGCAGACATGGCTGTGGTATGAAAAAAAATGGAAAAAAACACATACTATAGTAATTAGTGTAATGTTTTTGTAGAATATTTTGGGGGAAATTACTAGCATTTACTTTAGTTGTATTAACTTTAACAATAGTCAACAAGCATGTTTTCCATAACCGGTAGGTAGGTACATTAGGACAGCTCATTTTCTATCATCTGTAAGGAACACAATATTGTCTGTACTTGGCATGTAGGTTTCTTACTTATGGGTGGCACACATTTAGATATGGGGGAGGAGAATGAGCAGCGTATAGGCAAATTAGTACCTTAGTGTATACTATAATAATTCCTGTCTGGGGTTTTTTCTGACTATAGTTTTTTTGCAGATATTACTGTAGTATTAACTGTAGTGTTTTTATGGACTGTAGTGTTTTTGTGAACATTTACATTTTACATTTAAGTCATTTAGCAGACGCTCTTATCCAGAGCGACTTACAAATTGGTGCATTCACCTTACTGTAGTATTTACTGTCGTGTTTTTGTGGTCTGTATTATACTGTAGTATTTACTATAGTATTCTACAGTATACTATAACATTCTATAGTATTACACGTGATCGATGGATACTAATGTGTGAAGTATAGTATTCTACAGTATACTGCAGTTTAAGTACTGTAGTATTCTATAGTAAACTGTAGTATTTTTGTCATGCGGGATAGCAGTTAGTCGGGGGGATGGAGAGAGATGGAGAGGGGACTTAGGGGAAGTGGGGATGAAGAGATGTGGAGAGAGGGGGACTAAGTGGAGAGGAAAGAGGGGATGGAGAGAGATGGAGAGAGGGGACTGTGGGGAGGGTAAGATGGCTGGGTGGGAGATATGGAGATAGAAAGATTGTGAGGGAGATGGAATGAGGGACCGTAGGGAGGGGAAGAAGGGAGAGAGGGACTGAAGAGGTAGAGGGAAAACTGGTGTGGAGGAGAAGTGGATGAAGAAAGAGATGGAAAGGGGGGAGAAAGAACCATAATTGATTGAAGCCACCTGGTGATTCCCCCAGTCACCTTCCTGCTTCCTCACAGCCAGCTGCTCCGTACACTTCTTATCAATCAGTCAGCTAGCACCATGCAGGCTGCTGGGATGTGGTGTGCATCGCAAATGGAACCCAATTCCCTACTTAATGCACTACTTTTGAACACCATGACCTTGAGTGGCGCTGTATCGTATCCCTGTCAGGCCTGGGTTCAAATACTATTTGAAATACTTCAAACACTTAGAGCATTTGCTTTAGCCTACCTGGAGTGCCAAGTGGGCGGGGTTTGAAGTTTTGAGACTATTTTATTGGTCCATTAAGCAAGTCAAGCTCAATCAAGCACAGATAAAGTAGTTGAAATATTTTCAGATTATTTAAACTCAGGTCTGATACCCTTTCCTCCCCATGCTCGTCTGTTTGGGCTGATGGTTGGTGGGCCCTGGTTCCCACCTGGTTCCCTCCTCGTCCCCTCCTAATTTCACTCCTCGTTCCTTCTCATTTGGATGAGGCACCTGTGGCCAGAACAGCCAGATAGCCTGTACCAGCCTGCACTGCGCGGGGAGTTTTTGGACACCCCAATATTTCCCCATCTTCCTTCCATCTCATCCAGCCTTCCGTGCACTTCTTGGGGATTTTCCACAACTATGATCCAAAGCATTGAAACAACGTATATAGCGCTTTTCTACGACCCAAAGATTCTAGTTATTTACCCCTTAACATACTCTGATTACATTTTTGAAGAGAGCATTGTAGGCTGTAGTGTTTCAATAGACCTACTCTGAGAACTCAGTGGAGCCTGAGAGAAGCCACAGTCCAGGTTTAATAGATCCCCTCCTAAATGGCACCCTATCCTCTACATAGTGCACTACTTTTGACCAGGGCCCATAGAGGGTAGTGCACTAAATAGGGGATAGGGTGCCATTTGGGACGTAATCCAAGATTAATGAAGCCATCCCACTCACTACAGTCTCCTGCCTCATCCTGACCTTTATACATCATCAACTCATTTCACTGGTTAAATACAGTAGAAACTCCCTGACTCTGCTGTGATTAGCAAATATGATGATCTACTGAAGCCTGGTCCCAGATCATTTTGTGCTGTATTTTAGCCAACTCCCATTGGTCGTTTAGCATGACATTCACAAACTGATCTAGTTCCAGGCTAGCTCAACTCCCAGAGCTCTCTGTGATTAGCAGTAATGATGAGCTAGCCTGGTCCCAGATCTGTTTGTGAGTAGCCAACTCTTATGGTCGTTTGGCTTGACAATTTTTGGTAAGACTATAGAAATATGAATGAAAGGAACGGACTTGGAACCTCTAACCCTGGTAATTGACTGGTAAACTCATGGGTACTGCAGAGTGAGGTCCTGATTCCCAATCGGGATTTGAAATTATTTTTCTTAGCCTATTTTAAATTGTTGGTCTTGAGCTAGGGGTATGGCAACTGCCGAAATGACACCCCAGATATTGACCTCCAGTAGAGATCTGAAACCTCCCGTTCCACATGGGCAGTCATAGACATTCGTCCTGTGGACATGGCGAGGATATGGCCATGATATGTCAAGGGTGCCTGAGTAGCCCCAGCCGGACAGAGTCGTCTCCCCATGAAGGTGACCTCTCCCTGGGTATCTGGCACTCTCCCCAGCATGGCTCTGGCTGTCATATCCACCAGCCTATTAACCACCTTAATGACGACCACTGGCTCGTAGTCACACAACAGAGTGTGTGTGTGTGTGTGGGGGGGGGGGGGAGGGGGGTGTTTATGCATCTATAGTTGTGGACTAACACTACAACACAGTGAAAGCAATACATGTTCTGTGGATGTTCTGTTCCTTCCCAGCATTGTCTTTAAAAGGACTGGTCCAAGGACCCAGTAGACTCTTTGAGGAGGTCATTCAGTCTCCTTTCTCTCTCTCTCTCTCTCTCTCTCTCTCTCTCTCTCTCTCTCTCTCTCTCTCTCTCGCTCTCTCTCTCTCTCTCTCACACTCGCTCTCTCTTTTCTCTCCTCTCTTCCCCACACCCTTTGATCATGACCCCTGCTGGTGCTGATGGTCATCCCTGAGTCCCAAACTCAAGAGAGGGTGGATTAGAGGGTACAGAGGGGACCCTGAGAGAGAGTGGCAGCTTTCTTTGTGTTCTTTTTATCTTCCCTTTACCAGGAATAAAGGGATGATGACAGAAGGAGAGGACAGTGGCATCTTATCCCTAAATGTCTTCTCTACTCAAAGGTGATTTTTTGGGGGGGAGAAAAAACTCAGCAGTTAAAAAGAGAGATCAAAGAGAGACGCTGGCTCATTGATAAGCGTATAATGGCTCACTTTGTAGAGAACAGCCGTTTTGCTGAAACCCGCAGCTCGGTTCAAACTACTAGCTATTAGTCATGCGTCTGTCTGTGTGTGCCTGTGTCTGTGTGTGTGTGTGTGTGTGTGTGTGTGTGTGTGTGTGTGTGTGTGTGTGTGTGTGTGTGTGTGTGTGTGTGTGTGTGTGTGTGTGTGTGTGTGTGTGTGTGTGTGTGTGTGTGTGTGTGTGTGTGTGTGTGTGTGTGTTTGAGAGCTATTTAATGAGATTCATACCTGCGGCTAACACAAAGGCTCTTCGTAGCTCTTTGACTCACAATGAAAGGGGCTCTTATGAAGCAACCACACTGTATGTATGCATATTTCTATTAGGAGATGCTGTAGCTCTTTGATGAGCTTTTACGCTAATTTAAAAACCATGTGAAGCTTAAAGCACACCTACTTCTAGTTAAAGCACCTTATCAATGATGCAATACAGGCTGACTATCAGACAGACAAGAAAGTAAAACATTCAAATACAATTGAATACACTGATTTACATATTTTTGTTATTGCTTTTTGAAATTGTTTCTGACACTAGCTCTATTCTCTATCTCTGATTGTGTGCTGTACTGTACAACAATCTGCAATCTGATTGGTTGAAATGGAGTTCCAAGCCATTGACAATTCCTTGTTATCCACACTGTTTATGGAAGTATTGCCTGTGTTCAAAATATCAATACACCAACTCCCCGCAATGACCAAAACATAGCGGACAGTTTCTCTCGCCTTGGATCCATAACCAGTAGTAAACATTAGGGTTGCTGTCACGATCGCTGTCGTCGTGGAAATGACCGGACCAAGGTGCAGCATGGTGAGCGTACATTTCTTTATTTGATAAATGAAGCCAACAAAACAAAGAACACGACCGTGACGCTTACTTAGGCTATAATGCCCCTAACAAAGACAACTACACACAAATATAAAAAGGAAAAAAGGCTGCCTAAGTATGATTCCTAATCAGAGACAACGATAGACAGCTGTTCCTGATTGAGAACCATACCCGGCCAAAACATAGAAACAAAGAACATAGAGTTTCCCACCTGAGTCACACCCTGACCAAACAAACATAGAGAATAAAAGGATCTCTACGGTCAGGGCGTGACAGTTGCACATTTTGGGGAATATTCAGAGGTGGAAACTTTCTGTGGGAAGTAACAGGAATATATGTGAATTAACAGGGATATATGGGAATTAATGGAAATATATGCAAATTAATATTAATACCTTTTAAATGTAGATGTTTTTTCGCATTAGATATAGTTACCATATCATATGGAGACAGAAACATAAACCTTTTACCTTATCATAAGTAGACATAATTGAAAATGTTTAAATCCTTCCAAAGGAAATAAAAAACTATTTAGTTACGAACTGAAGTTTAATTAAATGAGTTGACTCTTCACATGGGATGATTTCACTGAACAACAAAAGAAATGGAATATTGAATGATCCCCAATGGTCCATCACATCTCCCAAAAACATTTTCAACATACATCTGTAAAAGGATAGCCTAGAAACTAAAACTTTGGTTGTCTTCCTCTCAGGCTTCCATGTCTTCTCCCTGGACCTCCTCAATGTCCACCTCTTGAACATCAGACTCTGAGGCATCATCTTCACTGTCACTTTCCAACCTTGTTAAGGATGGCTTGTTGTCAGGCTCAAATAGCCTCAAATTTGCCCGGATGGCCACCAATTTTTTCAAACCTTGTATTGGTCAGCCTGTTGCGTGCTTTGGTGTGTGTGTTCCCAAACAAGGAACAGTTGAGCTCTGAGGTGACTGATGTTGGTGGGATTTGGAGGATGATGGAGGCAACAGGGGAATGAGTCTCAGATCCACAAATTCCCTTCCACCAGGTGGCTGATATGTTGGCACGACTGCCATATTGCATCTCCATCCCAAAACCCTTGCTTGGAAGTGTACTTCGTCAGACTGCCAAGAATCTTGCCCTCATCCAGGTCAAGGTGACAAGACACGGTAGTGATGACACCATAGGTGTTGTTGATCCCAGCATAATTGTGGTCCAACATGCATGCTGCGGTGTGTATGGGCTTCAGGCAGAAGTCTTCACGCTTTTTGATGTATTTCAGAACTGCAGTTTCCTCTGCTTGGAGCGGAAGTGGGCAGGGCAGTATGGATTCATTCTCTTACGTCTGCAAGCAGAGTCTGAACAAACAGACGGGATGGCATTGTCTCCATCAATCCGTGCAATGGCTACTACTATAGGTTTCAGGAGTTTCAGGCTGCCCAAAATGAGAGAGTGGTATGGCCATTTCTTGGAGTGACTCCTTCCCCTCCAGGAGACTGTCAGGGGGTGTTGCTGGGCAGCTTCAATGTGGTGCTCTTATTCTCTTATTCTTCTCACTTTGCTTGGTGAGGTAGATTGCTGCTATAACTTGATGACCCTTCACATGCCTAACCATTTCCTTGGCTCTCTTGTAGAGTGCATCCATTGTTTTCAGTGCCATTATGTCCTTGAGGGGCAGATTCAATGAATGAGCAGCACAGCCAATGGGTGTGATGTGAGGGTAGGACTCCTCCACTTTAGACCAAGCAGCCTTCATGTTCGCAGCATTGTCTGTCACCAGTGCAAATACCTTCTGTGGTCCAAGGTCATTGATCGCTGCCTTCAGCTCATCTGCAATGTAGAGACCTGTGTGTCTGCTGTCCCGTGTGTCTGTGCTCTTGTAGAATACTGGTTGAGGGGTGGAGATGATGTAGTTAATTATTCCTTGCCCATTAACATTAGACCACCCATCAGAGATGATTTAAATTACAGCCTGCTTTCTCTATGATTTGCTTGACCTTCACTTGAACTCTGTTGAACTCTGCATCCAGCAAATTAGTAGATAAAGCATGTCTGGTTGGAGGGGTGTATGCTTGGCGAAGAACATTCAGAAATCTCTTCCAATACACATTGCCTGTGAGCATCAGATGTGAACCAGTTGCATACACAGCTCGAGTAGACATTCATCAGCATTTCTCTGACTACGTTCCTCCATTGAGTCAAAAAGACTTCTGATTCCAGGAGGACCATGAGCTGTTGCTATCGATGTCTGATTCATAATTTTCACCTCAAATAAAAGTAGAGGGACTTTTGTCAGAGGTTGCGTGTTGTGAGCGCTGAGGGAACTTTATGCACTTGGCCAGATGATTCTGGATCTTTGTTGGATTCTTCACATATGATTTGGCACAGTATTTGCAAATGTACACAGCTTTTCCTTCTACATTAGCTGCAGTGAAATGGCTTCACACATCAGATAGTGCACATGGCATTTTCCTGTAAAGATTAGGAAAAAAATTGTAAAAAAACAACAGATAAATTCCATGTACAGATAAAGCAGTTAGATTAAACAACCCCTTTGTAAGATAAATGTTTTAAAAGGAAACATGTATGGAAATAGGTGAATTAACACTCCTCAATTAGCAGGTTCAAGCAAGTTAAAACCCACATGGTAGAAACAACTAACTAGCATAAATTGTTAAGTTAGATATGATTTAAACACACTTTGTTGTAGGTTACTATTTACTAGTTAACAGAAAATCATGTATGTCAAATAAAATATATTCACCCCACCCAGTATTGTAATCAAAACTTACCAGAAAGCATGTAGTCCGTGGCTCAGACAGTGTAGTAGTGTAGGCTCAATAGCATCTCATTAGTGTGCAAGATCTCGAGAATCAGGGTTAGATGTGATGGAAGAGTGCACTGGACATGTGATGGAAGAATTCACTGTGCATGCAGAGGATTGCAATTCCATTTAATTGGGGATAGTTTAACCAAAATATGCTACAAGAATTAGAATTATGCCACTATAATTGCCTTATGTGTATGCCACAAAAAAGGTTCACTGTTGTAAGATAACATTTTTGAGGAATTTAAGCTAAATTACCAGGCTTAACTTCCCATGGAAGTTTTCCCGGGAAAATTTCAGAAATTTACCGGAAGGTTTCCAACCCTTTGCAACCCTAGTAACCACAAACTAAATTGAAGGTTATCTTAAAATTAAAATACTAATCTAATATTCCTGCACTCCAATAACATTGTCGCTGAGGTGGACTTGCTAGCGAACTACAGGATTTGAGTAATCTCTGTTGTTTCTAATAATACAGCTCAGCTAGCCTATGCGATGTGAAAGTTATTGACGCCGATAGACGCAATTCGACTTAGGAGCTGATGGCAACATTAACCAGCTGGTTAATGCTAGCTATGATTACACCTGGGAAACAACAACTTGTAACTAGTTAATTTTCAGACAAATATGTTCATGGCTACTTTATCCACTGAATTTAGGAGGATAATTGACTGAAATGTATACTGAACAAAAATATAAATGCAACATGGGTTCCCGAGTGGTGCAGCGGTCTAAGGTGCATCTCAGTGCATCATTGCAGTCCTTGGTTCAAATCCAGGTTGCTTCACATCCAGTCGTGATTATGAGTCCCATAAGGCGGTGCACAATTGGCCCAGCGTTGCCAGGGTAGGCCGGCATTGTAAATAATAATTTGTTCTTAACTGACTTGCCTGGTTAAATAAATGTTTAAAAACATGTAAAGTGTTGTTCCCATGTTTAAATAAAAGATCCCAGAAATCGCACAAAAATATTTTTGTAGTGCACAGATTTGTTTACATCCCCGTAGGTGAGCATTTCCTCTTTGCAAAGATAATCCATCCACCTGGTAGATGTGGCATATCAAGGAGCTGATTAAACAGCAGGATTATTAAACAGGTGCACCTTTATCTGGGATCAATAAACGGCCACTCTTAAATGTGCAGTTTTGTCTCACAACACAATACCACAGAAGTTTTGAGGAATGCTGAGCAAATGCTCACCTTTGATGGCCACTGGCATCATGGAGAAGTGTGCTCTTCACGGATGAATCGCGGTTTCAACTGTAAGGTACAGATGGCAGACAGTGTGAATGGCATCGTATGGGCGAGCGGTTTGCTTAAGTCAACTGGCCACAATCAACAGCCTGATCAACTCTATGCGGGTTATGTGTCACACTGCATAAGCCAAAAATGATGGTCACACCAGATACTGACTGGTTTTCTGATCTTCCTTTTTTTAAGGTATCTGTGACCAACAGATGCATATCTGTATTCCCAGTCGTGAAATCCATAGATTACGGCCTAATAATTGACTGATTTCCTTATATGAATTGTAACTCAGTAAAATGTTTAAATTGTTGCATTTATATTTTTGTTCAGTGTAATACTGACTGGGACTATGGTGCTATACAAAACCCTTTCCAAATGTTCTATAAAGAACCATTTAAAAAAGTTATATAAAGTACCAGAAATGGTTCCACCATCGTTCCATTGTTTTTGGTGCTGTATAGAATCCTTATTATTATATAACCCTTATGGAGAATGGTTCTATAAAACCATACATGGTCATTTTTTTGTCAATTATTCAGTATTGTTAAAATTCCATAAATGTTATTCTGTCAATTGACAATTTGAATCAGGTGTGCTAGCCTTGGACCAGCTGGGGCTCCCTGAGGAGAAAACTGAGAAATTATGTAAACAGCTCTCAATTGACCATATAGGCCATATAAACTCATCAAAAAAAGATACAGGACCCTGTCTTTCAAAGATACTTTGTAAAATTCCAAATAACTTCACAGATCTTCATTGTAAAGGGTGTAAACACTGTTTCCCATGCTTGTTCAATGAACCATAAACAATTAATGAACGTGCACCTGTGGAACGGTCGTTAAGACACTACCAGCTTACAGACGGTAGGCAATTAAGGTCACAGTTATGAAAACTTAGGACACTAAAGATGCCTTTCTACTGACTCTGAAAAACACCAAAATAAAGATGCCCAGGGTCCCTGCTCATCTGCGTGAACGTGCCTTAGGCATGCTGCAAGGAGGCATGAGGACTGCAGATGTGGCCAGAGCAATAACCTGCAATGTCCGTACTGTGACACGCCTAATACAGAGCTACAGGGAGACAGGACAGACAGCTGATTGTCCTCACAGTGGCAGACCACATGTAACAATACCTACACAGGATCGGTACATCTGAACATCACACCTGTGGGACAGGTACAGGATGGCAACAACAACTGCCCGGGTTACTACAGGAACGCACAATCCCTCCATCAATGCTCAGACTGTCCGCAATAGGCTGAGAGAGGCTCGACTGCGGGCTTGTAGGCCTGTTGTAAGGCAGGTCCTAAACCAGATATCACCGGCAACAATGTCGCCTATGGGCACAAACCCACCGTAGCTGGACCAGACAGGACTGGCAAAAAGTGCTCTTCACTGACGAGTCGTGGTTTTGTCTCACCAGGGGTGATGGTTGGATTCACGTTTATCGTTGAATGAATCAGCGTTACACCGAGGCCTGTACTCTGGAACGGGATCGAGTTGGAGGTGAAGGGTCCGTCATGGTCTGGGGCTGTGTGTCGCAGCATCATCGGACTGAGCTTGTTGTCAGTGGAGGCAATCTCAACACTGTGCATTACAGGGAAGACATCCTCCTCCCTCATGTGGTACCCTTCCTGCAGGCTCATCCTGACACGACCCTCCAGCATGACATTCCCACCAGCCATACTGCTCAATCTGAGCGTGATTTCCTGCAAGACAGGGATGTCAGTGTTCTTCCATGGACAGTGATTAGCCCGGATCTCAATCCCATTGTGCACGTCTGGGACCTGTTGGATCGGAGGGTGAGGGCTAGGGCCAGGGCCGTTCCCCCCCAGAAATGTCAGGGAACTTGCAGGTGCCTTGGTGGAAGAGTGGGGTAACATCTCACAGCAAGAACTGGCAAATATTGTACAGTCCATGAGGAGGAGATGCACTGCAGTACTTAATGCAGCTGGTGGCCACACCAGATACTGACTGTTTCTTTTGACCTCCCCCTCCCCCCTTTGTTCAGGGACACAGTATTCCATTTATGTTAGTCACATGGCTGTGGAACTTGTACAGTTTATGTCTCAGTTGTTAAATCTTGTTATGTTCATAAAAATATTTACACATTTTAAGTTTGCTGAAAATAAACGCAGTTGACAGTGAGATGACATTTATTTTTTTGCGGAGTTTGTCTTTCACAAGACACAATCACTGGGCATTGTCATATTGACCATGTAATTGCATAATGCAGCTGATTAGATAAACTGGATTGACACTTTCACTCACTGTTGCATTAAAATAGAGGTGTGAAACTCCTACATTTGAATTATCACTAAAAGTGGAAAGAACACTTTTCTGAAGTGCAAAGAAACATTGAACTTAAGCCTCAAAAGGTTATTTGAGTTATTACGGTTCCACATAGAACCATGAACCTTCCCAAAGAACCCTTGAAGAACCCTCTTTTCATAGTGTGTACATCTGTCTGTAAACTACAGGGCTAGACTATGCTGTGTGTCTATGAGTGAATTGATTTGCAACACAGGGGTGTGACTAGTGGATATATCAAGGATTAAAGCATATGTAAAGGTTTGCTTGTGTCCCTGCTTGCATGTGTGTATTCCTGCCCCGTGCCTAGTCTGTCCTACATGGACTCTACTCCTTATTAGCGAAAGTGCTACATGACCAGTTTATGAATTGACAAATTGTGTTTATTAATGTTAATGTTACACAGACCCTGACCCCTCATCCTTCTACTGGTAATTAGTGTTGGTTGCTGTTGCTTCCACCCCAGGCCTCCAGGCTCTCTCTCTCTGCAGGATTTATGAACTCGTACTGTGGCTGACTACATGGGCGTGTGTATTTAGGCTCACTGAAACACACTCATGTTGCATGGGATCATGTGTGTACTGTAGGTTTTCTCTTTAGTGAGGATGATAAAACCTACAGATAGTTAGTGTTGGCTGCTGTTGCTTTCACAGCAGGGCTCTTTCTGCAAGATTTATGAGTCATGTTGTGGGGAGGCGACCCACCTCACTGTTTGCATGGGTTGATGTATACTATAGGTTCTTAGTAAAGATGGTAAAACATAAAGGGATATTGTAAACATATTTAGTTAGTACTCTTTCCGCAGGACTTATGAGTTCATGTTGTGGGGAGTTAGACACACGTCACTGACTGTCCATACGCTTTAAAAAAAGGTTCTTAAAAGGTTATTTCTCAGCTCTTAAGATTCTGTAAAGAAAGTTTTCCAGATCAATAACCTTTAAGTTAAGTGTGGGGTTCTTGATGTGGCATCTACGGTTCTTCAGAATTCTAAAAGGTTCTTGACATGTATGGAGGCATGCAGATATGCCCCTGTCATAGCACACAGCAAATTGGTGTTGATTCAATAGTGAAATTAACACTGTAACTAGTTAAATGAACACTCAGTGGTGTAAAAGAACCCCAGTGTTGGTGTTAATAACCAGAGTTAAACCAAAACCACACCCATCATTATTATATTTGCATGCTACTCAAATATAAATAACATACATTTTTCTAAACTATTCCTATCTGTTAATAAAATTATTGTTCCAGTTTATCTTATGTTTCACCAAGACTTGGCTGAACGGCGACGCGGATAGTATAGAGCTGGCTGGCTTCTCCATGCATCGGCAGGACAGAGCAGCTACGTCTGGAAGACGAGGAGTGGGGGTGTGTGTCTATTTATCAATAACTGCTGGTGCGCGATGTCTAATATTAAAGAAGTCTCGAGGTATTGCTCACCTGAGGTAGAATACCTCATGATAAGCTGTAGACCACACTATCTACCAAGAGAGTTCTCATCTATATTAATTATTAATCGCTGTCTATTTACCACCACAAACCGATGCTGGCACTAAGACCACACTCAACGAGCTGTATAAGGCCATAAGTAAACAAGAAAATGCTCATCCAGAAACAGTGCTCCTAGTGGCCGGGGACTTTACTAGAGTCAAATTTAAATCAGTTTTACCTCATTTCTACCAGCATGCCACATGTGCAACCAGAAGAGAAAAAAAACTCTAGACCACCTTAATTCCATACACAGAGACACCCTCAAATTGGCAAATATGACCACAATTCTATCCTCCTGATTAGAAGCAAAACTAAAGCAGGAGGTACCAGTGACTCGCTCAATACGGAAGTGGTCAGATGAGGCAGATGCTACGCTAGAGGACTGTTTTGCTAGCACAGACTGGAATATGTTCCCGGGATTCATCCGATGGCATTGAGGAGTATACCGCCTCAGTCACCAACTTCATCAATAAGTGCATCGACAACGTTGTCCCCACAGTGACCATACGTATATTTCCATAACCAGAAGCCATGGATAACAGGCAACATCCTCACCAAGCTAAAGGATAGAGCTGCCGCTTTCAAGGGGCGGGATACTAATCCAGACGCTGATAAGATATTCCGCTATGCCGTCAGATGAACCATCAAACAGGCAAAGCATCAATACAGGAATAAGATTGAATCCTACTACACCGGCTCTGACGCTCATCTGATGTGGCAGGGCTTGAAAATGTACAGACTACAAAGGGAAACCCAGCCGCGAGCTGCACAGTGACGCAAGCCTACCAGACGCGCTAAATGGCTTTTATGTTTGATTCGAGGCAAGCAACACTGAAGCATGCATGAGAGCACCAGCTGTTGCAGACGACTGTGTTATCACACTCTCCGTAGCCGATGTGAGCAAGACCTTTAAACAGGTCAACAAAGCCGCGGTGCCAGACGGATTACCAGGACGTGTACTCAAAGCATGCGCGGACCAACTGACAAGTGTCTTCACTAACATTTTCAACCTCTCTCTGGCCGAGTCTGCAATACCAACGTTTCAAACAGACCACCATAGTCCCTGTGCCCAAGAAATCGAAGGTAACCTGCCTAAATGATTACCGCTCCGTAGCACTCACGTCGGTAGCCATGAAGTGCTTTGAAAGGCTGGTCATGGCTCACATCAACACCATCATGCCAGAATCCGTAGACCCACTCCAATTCACATACCGCCCCAACAGAGCCACAGATGAAGCAATCTCAATCGCACTCCACACTGCCCATCTTGACAAAAGGAACACCTATGTGAGAATGCTGTTCATTGACTACAGGTCAGCGTTCAACACCATAGTGCCCACGAAGCTCATCACAAAGCTAAGGACCCTGGGACTAAACACCTCCCTCTACAACTGGATCCTGGAATTCCTGACGGGCCGCCCCCAGGTAGTAAGGGTAGGCAACAACACATCTGCCACGCTGATCCCCACCCTCAGTGGTGCATGCTTAGTCCCCTCCTATACTCCCTGTTGACCCATGACTGCGTGACCAAGCACGACTCCAACACTATCATTAAGTTTGCTGACAAAACAAAAGTGGTAGGCCTGATCACCAACAACGATTAGACAGCCTATAGGGAGGAGGTCAGAGACCTTGGTGCCAGGACAACAACCTCTCCTTCAACGTGAGCAAGACAAAGGAGCTGATTGTGGACTACAGGAAAAGGAGGGCTGAACAGGCGCCCATTAACATCGACAGGACTGAATTGGAGCGAGTTGAGAGTTTCAAGTTCCTTGGTGTCCACAACACCAACAAACTATCATGATTCAAACACACTAAGACAGTTTTGAAGAGGTACCACAACACATTTTCCCCCTCAGGAGACTGAAAAGATTTGGCATGGGTCCCCAGATCCTCAAAAAGTTCTATAGCTGCACCATCGAGAGCATACTGGCCGGTTGAATCACTGCCTGGTATGGCAACTGCTCGTCATCTGACCGCAAAGCGCTACAGAGGGTAGTGCGTACGGCCCAGTACGTCACTGGGGCCAAGCTTCCTGACATCCAGAACCTATATACCAGGTGGTGTCAGAGGAAGGCTCATAAAATTGTCAAAGACTCCAGTCACCCAAGTCATAGACTGTTCTCTCTGCTACCGAACAGCAAGCGGTACCGGAGCGCCAAGTCTAGGTCCAGAAGGATCTTTAACAGCTTCTACCCCCAAGCCGTAAGACTACTGAACAACTAATCAAATGGCCATGTGGCGCATGTGTCAAGTACATTTGATTTGATTTATGAACTTTGAGTCGTCTTTATTTGTGCAATAAAAGTTTAGAACAGTGACTTTATATTATACACATCTCATTATCATGTGTTTTGGATAATACTTGAGGTATGAATACATTGACATATAATGTCAATGGAATTATGCAGCCAGACAAAATAATTAAGGTGTTTTCTTATTTGAAAAATAATAAAGCCAACATCTCTTTTTTTTTTACCATTACAAAATGTTCATTTGGGTCTGTAGTAATTTCTGTAAATTGAACTTTTTCATCAATGAGAATTGACCAGATACAATGCTATTTCACAGTAAACAAATTGACCACAGAATGCTTATAGGGAAGGACACTCAACAAGCACAGCACTTACACAAATGACTGATGATTGGCTGAGTGAAATTGATGATTAAATGATTGTGTAGGCTGTCTTGTTAGACTTTAGTGCAGCTTTTGACATTATTGATCATAGTCTGCTTCCGGAAACACTTAAGTGCTATGGCTTTACACCCCCTTGATAAAGAGTTACTTGTCTAACAGAACACAGAGGGTTCCCTTTAATGGAAGCCTCTCAAATATAATCCAGTTAGATTCAGGAATTCCCCAGGGTAGCTGTTTAGGCTTTTTAAAATTTTTACTAACGGCATGCCACTGACTTTGAGTAAAGCCAGAGCGTCTATGTATGCGGATGACTCAACACTATACAAGTCAGCTACTACAGTGACTGAAATGACTGCAATACTCAACAAAGAGCTGCAGTTAGTTTCAGAGTGGGTGGCAATGAATAATTTAGCCCTAAATATTTCTAAAACTTAAAGCATTGTATTTCGAACAAAACACTCACTAATCCTTAAACCTCAACTAAGTCTTGTAATAAATCATGTGGAAATTGAGCAAGTTGAGATGACTAAATTGCTTGGAGTAACACTAGATTGTAAACTGTCATGGTCAAAACATATTGATGCAGTAGTAGCTAAGATGGGGAGAAGTCTGTCTATAATGAAGCGATGCTATACCTTTTTATCTACACTATCAACAAGGCAGGTCCTACAGGCCCTAGTTTTGTCACACCTTGACTACTGTTCAGTCGTGTGGTCAGGTGCCACAAAAAAGGACTTAAGACATTTGCAATTGGCTCAGAACAGGGCAGCACAGCTGGCCCTTGGATGTCCACAGAGAGCTAATATTAATAATATGCATGTCAGTCTCTCCTGGCTGAAGTGGAGGAGAGATTGACTTCATCACTACTTTTATTTGTGAGAGGTATTGACATGTTGAATGCATTGAGCTGTCTGTCTAAACTACTGGCACACAACACGGACACCCATGCATAACCCACAGACATAACCCACAGACATAACCCAAGACATGCCACAAGAGGTCTCTTCACAGTCCCCAAGTCCAAAACAGACTATGGAAAGCACACTGTACTACATAGAGCCATGACTACATGGAACTCTATTCCATATCAAGTAACTAACACAAAAATACCTTATGGAAGAGCGGGGACTGTGAAGCAACACAAACATTGGCACAGACACATGCACACACACACACACACACACACACACACATACGCACTATACATTTTTTATTTTTTTATTTCACCTTTATTTAACCAGGTAGGCTAGTTGAGAACAAGTTCTCATTTGCAACTGCGACCTGGCCAAGATAAAGCAAAGCAGTGTGACACAGACAACAACACAGAGTTACACATGGAGTAAACATAAAACAAGCCAATAACACAATAAACAAGTAAATGACACAGTAGAAAAATAAAATCTATATACAGTGTGTGCAGGGTGGGGTTGCAGGGTAGCCTAGTGGTTAGAGCATTGGACTAGTAACTGAAAGGTTGCAAGTTCAAATCCCCGAGCTGACAAGGTACAAATCTGTCATTCTGCCCCTGAACAGGCAGTTAACCCACTGTTCCTAGGCCGTCATTGAAAATAACATTTTGTTCTTAACTGACTTGCCTAGTTAAATAAAGGCAAAAAAACAACAACAAAAAAAGGCATAAGCAATAAATAGGCCATAGGAGTGAATAAAGGAGTGAATAAATTACAATTTAGCAGATTAACACTGGAGTGATAAATGAGCAGATGATGATGTGCAAGTAGAGATACTGATGTGCAAAAGAGCAGAAAAGTAAATAAAAACAGTATGGGGATGAGGTAGGTAGATTGGGTGGGCTATTTACAGAAGGACTATGTACAGCTGCAGCGCTCGGTTAGTTGCTCAAATAGTCTCCAACTTCAGCGATTTTTGCAATTCGTTCCAGTCACTGGCAGCAGAGAACTGGAAGGAAAGGTGGCCAAATTAGGTGTTGGCTTTGGGGATGATCAGTGAGATATACCTGCTGGAACGTGTGCTAGGGGTGGGTGTTATCGTGACCAGCGAACTCAGATAAGGCGGAGCTTTACCTAGCATAGATTTACCTTATAGATGACCTGGAGCCAGTGCGTCTGGCTACGAATATGTAGCGAGGGCCAGCCGACTAGAGCATACAGGTCGCAGTGGTGGGTGGTGTATGGTGATTTGGTAACAAAACGGATGGCACTGTGATAGACTGCATCCAGTTTGCTGAGTAGAGTGTTGGAAGCTATTTTGTAGATGACATCGCTGAAGTCGAGGATCGGTAGGATAGTCAGTTTTACTAGGGTACGTTTGGCAGCGTGAGTGAAGGAGGCTTTGTCGCGAAATAGGAAGCCGATTCTAGATTCGATTTTGGATTGGAGATGTTTAATATGAGTCTGGAAGGAGAGTTTACAGTCTAGCCAAACACCGTCTAGGGTGGTGATGCTAGTCGGGGGGACGGGTCCTGTTAGCGAACGGTTGAAAAGCATGCATTTGGTTTTACTAGCGTTTAAGAGCAGTTGGAGGCCACGGAAGGAGTGTTGTATGGCATTGAAGCTCTTTTGGAGGTGTCCAAGGAAGGGCCAGAAGTATACAGAATGGTGTCGTCTGCGTAGAGGTGAATCAGGGAATCGCCCGCAGCAAGAGTGACATCATTGATATATACAGAGAAAAGAGTCGGCCCGAGAATTGAACCCTGTGGTACACCCATAGAGACTGCCAGAGGTCCAGACAACAGGCCCTCCGATTTGACACACTGAACTCTGTCTGCAAAATAGTTGACAGAGTCGAAAGCCTTGGCCAGGTCGATAAAGACGGCTGCACAGTACTGTCTTTTATCGATGGCGGTTATGATATCGTTTCGAACCTTGAGCTAAGCTGCACCGTTGACCGGCTAGGAAGCCGGATTGCACAGCGGAGAAGGTACGGTGGGATTCGGAATGGTCAGTGATCTGTTTATTACCTTGGCTTTCGAAGACTTTAGATAGGCAGGGCAGGATGGATATACAGTGGGGCAAAAACGTATTTAGTCAGCCACCAATTGTGCAAGTTCTCCCACTTAAAAAGATGAGAGAGGCCTGTAATTTTCATCATAGGTACACTTCAACTATGACAGACAAAAATCACATTGTAGAGTTTTTCATGAATTTATTTGCAAATGATGGTGGAAAATAACTATTTGGTCAATAACAAAAGTTTATCTCAATACTTTGTTATATACCCTTTGTTGGCAATGACAGAGGTCAAACGTTTTCACAAGGTTTTCACACACTGTTGCTGGTATTTTGGCCCATTCCTCCATGTAGATCTCCTCTAGAGCAGTGATGTTTTGGGGCTGTTGCTGGGCAACACTGACTTTCAACTCCCTCCAAAGATTTTCTTTGGGGTTGAGATCTGGAAACTGGCTAGGCCACTCCAGGACCTTGAAATGATTCTTACGAAGCCACTCCTTCGTTGCCCGGGCAGTGTGTTTGGGATCATTGTCATGCTGAAAGACCCAGCCATGTTTAATCTTCAATGCCCTTGCTGATGGAAGGAGATTTTCACTCAAAATCTCACGATACATGGCCCCATTCATTCTTTCCTTTACACGGATCAGTCGTCCTGGTCCCTTTGCAGAAAAACAGCTCTCTGCAGGTCATTCACTAGGTCCCCCCGTGTGGTTCTGGGATTTTTGCTCACCGTTCTTGTGATCATTTTGACCCCACGGGTGAGATCTTGCCTGGAGCCCCAGATTGAGGGAGATTATCAGTGGTCTTGTATGTCTTCCATTTCCTAATAATTGCTCCGACAGTTGATTTCTTCAAACCAAGCTGGTTACCTATTGCAAATTCAGTCTTCCCAGCCTTGTGCAGTCTACAATTTTTTCTGGTGTCCTTTGACAGCTCTTTGGTCTTGGCCATAGTGGAGTTTGGAGTGTGACTGTTTGAGGTTGTGGACAGGTGTCTTTTATACTGATAACAAGTTCAAACAGGTGCCATTAATACAGGTAACGAGTGGAGGACAGAGAAGCCTCTTAAAGTAGAAGTTACAGGTCTGTGAGAGCCAGAAATCTTGCTTGTTTGTACGTGACCAAATGCCAACCCATCCCAAGTTCGTTCAAACCTTTTACTTCCTATTGCTGGTAGGTGAGTTTGTTGTAAGAAAACAAATAAGACAACACCTTAATCATTTTGGCTGGCTGCACAATTCCATTGACATTCCATGTCACACACGTTAACTTCTTGCGTCGAGCCATCCCGGATCCGGGATCGTGACTACAGCCTCAAGCTCATTACCATAACGCAAAGTTAACTATTTATGAAAATCTCAAATGAAATGAAATCAATATGCTAGCTCTCAAGCTTAGCCTTTTGTTAACAACACTGTCATCTCAGATTTTCAAAAATATGCTTCTCAACCATAGCAAAACAAGCATTTGTGTAATAGTATTGATAGCATTCGCAGGCTAGCATAGCATTTATGGTTAGCATTCAGCAGGCAACATTTTCACAAAAACCAGAAAACCATTCAAATAAAATCATTTACCTTTGAAGAACTTCGGATGTTTTCAATGAGGAGACTCTCAGTTAGATAGCAAATGTTCAGTTTTTCCTGAAATATTATTTGTTTAGGACAAATCGCTCCGTTTTCTGCGTCACGTTTAGCTACGAAAAAAACCTGTATCCAGGATTGTGTAAATCTATCCACAAGCTCATTAGCATAACACAACGTTAACTATTCATGAAAATCGCAAATGAAATGAAATCAATATGCTAGCTCTCAAGCTTAGCCTTTTGTTAACAACACTGTCGTCTCAGATTTTCAAAAATATGCTTCTCAACCATAGCAAAACAAGCATTTGTGTAACAGTATTGATAGCGTTCGCAGGCTAGCGTAGCATTTAGCGTTAGCATTCAGCAGGCAACATTTTCACAAAAACCAGAAAAGCATTCAAATAAAATCATTTACCTTTGAAGAACTTCTGATGTTTTCAATGAGGAGACTCTCAGTTAGATAGCAAATGTTCAGTTTAAAAAAAAAAAAATTTGTGCAGGAGAAATCGCTCCGTTTTCTGCGTCATGTTTGGCTACCAAAAAAAAACGAAAATTCAGTCATCATAACGCCGAACTTTTTTCCAAATTAACTCCATAATATCGACTGAAACATGGTAAACGTTGTTTAGAATCAATCCTCAAGGTGTTTTTCACATATCTCTTCATGATATATCGTTCGTGGAAGTGTCCTCTCTCCTCTCAATCACTGGATGACTGCGTGCAGCTTGTAGATTACGCAGCAATTTCAACAAAGGACACCGGGCAAATGGTAAATGTAGTCTCTTATGGCTAATCTTCCAATGATATGCCTACAAATACATCACAATGCTGCAGACACCTTGGAGAAACGATAGAAAGGGCAGGCTCATTCCTGGCGCATTCACAGCCATATAAGGAGACATTGGCAAACAGAGCCTCAAAAATCCTGCTCATTTCCTGTTTGAAGTTTCATCTTGGTTTCTTTCCAAAGCTGTCAATTATATGCATAGTCGAGCATCTTTTTGTGACAAAATATTGCGCTTAAAACGGGCACGTTTTTTTATCCAATAATGAAATAGCGCCCCCATAGGTTGAAGAGGTTAATGTGTCCATATCTTAAAGCGGCTATATGTAACTTTTTGGGCAACCAAATTCACTTAGAAATGTGTGTTATAGATCTGTCATTCTCATTGAAAGCAAGTCTAAGAAGTGGTACTGGTATGTGCACTATTTCTATGATTCCATTCTTAAGTTTTGTCTTTTACTTTCGGTTTTGTACACCAGCTGAAAATACAATATTTTGGTTATGGAAAATATATTACACAGAGGTTTAGATGGTACAATGATTAGTTGAACTATTACAATTTTTGCAACCAGGAAATGGCGGAGCGAGTTCTGCATAGTGCATCTTTAAGTGTTATCCACAATATGTGATTTTGAGATGGGTCTTTACATATTTTGTGTCTCATATTGACTCCATATCTTATGTAAGGTGTTGATACACTACATAAACATAAAATAGTTTTGATCAATCATCAAGCTTCTTAATATCTATTCACAAGACATCAAAAACTTAACAAACCAATAAATCCCTCATGTTCCTATTTCACATACTCCCCTTTAATGGTTCCCACATGAATCTGTCCTTTACTTTTATGGTTACTATATGATTCCATATGTGTTATTTCATAGTTGATGTTTTCACTATTATTCTACAATGTAGAAAATAGTCAAATGAAGAAAAACCCTTGTATGTGTAGATGTTATTCCATAATTTCATCAAAACTGCTTGCTCGCGTCAACGATCGCCTGCATATTCAGGCGCTAAAATAGAACTTGGTTCTATTTTTGATGTTTCATGCTCTGCCCTACCTCTCCCATCTCCTCATTGGTTTTTCAGAGCATATACCCATGTGGTGGTGGTAATGCACTTTAAAGTTGGTTGCCAACCGCTATATAAAGTCCACAGAAGAAAAAGAAGACTGAAGAAGGAGGAGGAGGAGGAGAAATGACTCTAAACTAATTAAGTTTCCCCTTTTATCTGTGGAGTAGAGAACACATGATTTTGTGTGACTTAAAATGGGTCAAAATTCTACAAAGATCCAGGAAAAAAAGGATCTTGTACAGTTCAGGTAAAATAACAACCCAATGTTTATATCCAAAGACAAATTAGCTAGCAACAAGTCCATGAATGTTTCGTGTGTTATGACCTGTCCCCAAATGAATATAGTTGGTTCGGAGTTCGTTTTGATATTTCAACCTGTGTGTCCTGATCACGTCTGGTGTGGATGGACAAAATCAACAGAGCACATGTACGCATGCATGTGCAGGTGGTGGTCAGCATCTTATGGTTCCACTTGAAATCATCACCCACCCTTGCCAAAGAACCATTGTGGAACCCTCTTTTCTATGTGGCAATACTACTTTAAAGGTACAAAAAAATCTACTGATTTTAAGGACGAAGCATTTATTTCCAAAATATACATTTGTCACAATTTGGGTTTGAGAATTTGCATTGGGATTAGAATTGAGATTTGTACAAATTGGTATTTTCCATTTGTTCAGAAATTATAATTCATGATCAGACAGACGACTAGACAATACTCTCACGCAATAATAATGAAACGCTGTTAATTCAAGTGACACAACTTTCATTTTCCATTTCCATCTATAAATCGATTTTAACAGTATATTTCATATTTTATCAGAGGGGAGAAAATATTCTGCATTGAAAGGGATCCATCCGTGTACAGTCCCAGTCTTACCATGTGTAGCTCACTCTGCATCCCAAATGGCACTCTATTCCCTATATAGTGCACTACTTTTCCAAAGTCAAAACTAGCGCACTACATAGGGAATGGGGTGTCATTTTGGAGACAGTCGCTTCCTATGTTACTCGCTTCCTTCCTCTATAAGCCAGCTAATTAAACATGTTCTCCTTTCAAGTAGTCCTTCAGCAGTTCAAAAGCTTAATTTAAAAGACTTGCAAAGCCGATTGCTAATCTGAATCAGGAGGTGATTGAGGGAACATGGAGGGAACATCATACATATGAAAGAGAAGTGACTTGGCAAACGGCATGCTCCTTTCCTGGTGAAATGACCCTTTCTGGCAGAATGTTCACGGTGACAAACATTCATCTGTAATATGAATATAGAGTATAATATTGTCCATGACCACAAACACATGCATATGTCAAATGTTAAAGCTTGCAATGCCAAAACATGTACAGGGAAAAGTTGTGTTTGTGTGTGTGTGTTGGGGTGTCAGTATAGGTATGTGTGGGTAGGGTCCAGTGTGTGTGCATAGTCAGTGGAAGAGAGTTAGTACAAAAAAGGGTCAATGCAGGTAGCCATTTCATTATCTATTTTGCAATCTTGTTTAGCAGTCTTATGTGTTGGGAGTAGACGCTGTTGAGGGTCCTGTTAGTTCCAGACTTGGTGCACTGGTACCGCTTGCCGTGCTGTTGCAGAGATAACAGTTTATGGCTTGCCTGGAAGGAGTCTGACACTGCCTGGTATAGAAGTCCTGGGTGGCAGGGAGCTCAGCCCCAGTGATGTGGAACTGTACTGGGCAGTACTCACCACCCTCTGCAGTGCCTTGCGGTTGGGTGCTTTGCGGTTGCAATACTAAGCGGCGATGCAGCCAGTCAAGAGGTGCAGCTGTAGCTCTTTTTGAGGATCTGAAGTCCCATGCCAAATATTTTCCGCCTCCTGTGAAGGAAGAGGTCCTGTCATTCCCTCTTCACAACTGTGTGGGTGTATATGGACCATGTTAATTATTTAGTGATGTTGACACAGAGGAACTCTCGATCCACTCCACTACAGCCCCATCGTTGTGAATGAGGGCGTACTCGCCCCTCCGTTTCCTGTTGTCCGAGATCAGCTCCTTTGTCTTGATTATGTTGAGGGAGAGGTTGCTGTCCTGGCAACACACTGCCAGGTCTCTGACCTCCTCCCTATAGGCTGCCTCATCATCGTCAGTGATCAGTCCTACCACCGTTGTGTCATCAGCAAACTTGATGATGGTGTGGGAGTTGTGCACGGCCACGCAGTCGTGGGTGAACAGGGAGTACAGGAGGGGACAAGGCACACACCCCTGAGGGGCCCACATGTTGATAGTCAGCATGGCGAATGTGTTGTTGCCTACCCTCACCGCCTGGGGCGGCCCATCAGGAAGTCCAGGATCCAGTTGCAGAGGGAAGTGTTCAGTCCCAGGGTCCTGAGATTGGTGATGAGCTTGGAGGGGACTATGGTGTTGAATGCTGAGCTATAGTCAATGAAGAGCATTCATAAATACAGTGGGGCAAAAAAGTATTTAGTCAGCCACCAATTGTGCAAGTTCCCCCACTTAAAATGATGAGAGAGGCCTGTAATTTTCATCATAGGTACACTTCAACTATGACAGACAAAATGAAAAAAAAATCCAGAAAATCACATTGTAGGATTTTTCATGAATTTATTTGCAAATGATGGTGGAAAATAAGTATTCTCTTTTTGTCTGTCATAGATAGTTGAAGTGTACCTTTGATGACAATTACAGGCCTCTCTCATCTTTTTAAGTGGGAGCCACAATTGGTGGCTGACTAAATACTTTTTTGCCTCACTGTACATATTCCTTTTGTCCAGGTGGGTGAGGGCTGTGTGGTGTAATAGAGATTGTGTCATCTGTCGATCTGTTGGGGCGGTATGCGAAATAGAGTGGGTCCAGGGTGTCTGGGATGATGGTGTTGATTAAGGGCTTGTAGTAAGTAAGCATTTCCCCTGTTGTATTCGGCGCATGTGACAAATAAAATATTGTGCACGGGGACTATGGTGGTCTACTTGAAACAAGTTAGTATTACAGAGTGGGTCAGAGATAGGTTAAAAATGTCAGTGAAGACACTTGCCAGCTTGTCTGTGCGTCCTCAGAGTACGCGTCCTGATATTCCGTCAGGCCCCGTGGTCCTTGCAAATGTTAACCTGTTTAAAGGTCACATCACATTGGCTACGGAGAGAGAGATCACACAGTCGTCTGCAACAGCTGGTGCTCTTATGCATGGTTCAGTGTTGCGTGCCTCGAAGCGAGCATAGAAGGTCTTTAGCTCGTCTGGTAGTCTCGCATTACTGAGGAGCTCACGGCTTGGTTTCCCTTTGTAATGCATGATAGTTTGCAAGCCCTGCCACATCCGTCGAGTGTCAGAGCCGGCGTAGTAGGATTCGATCTTAGTCCTGTCTTGATGCTTTGCCTGTCTGATGGCTCATCTGAGGTCATAGCAGGATTTCTTATAAGAGTCCGGATTAGTGCTAAATGTTAATAAAACCAAGTTTCTGTTGTTCTCTAGATCTCATTATATTGACCCTGAGGACCTGCGTATTTGCACATTAAAGGGATCCCAAATTGAGCAAGTTCCCCATTATAAGTTGTTGGGTATTTGGATTGATGATAACCTATCTTTTAAAACACACATTGAAAAACTGACAAAAAAGCTGATAATTAATATTGGTTCCTTTTATAGAAATAAGTTCTGCCTCACTTTTGAAAGTAGGAGGTACATTGTTTAAGCAACACTTCTCCCAGTACTTGATTATGGTGATATAATCTACATGCATGTGGCAGCCTCTGCTTTAAAACCTTAACATTCAGTCTATCACTCAGCACTGTGTTTTATTTTACAATTCACTGCATGTTTGTATAGTTCTGTTGGCTGGGTGTCTCTGACTACAAGAAGGGCCCAGCATTGGCTACTTTTTGTATATAAAGCGGTTCTAAAGAGACTCCCCCACAACCTCACATATTAATTGGAGATCCAGCAATTTTCAGACTGAGGATTTTTTTTCTTGTTATGCCCCCAGCTGATGGCCTTCAGGCCATCTTGAAGTTAGGTCTCCATTGGACAGTTTAGATTGAGTTTAAGGGAGAGGAATGTAAGAGCCTGCCTCTCTTTCGCCGCCGTTTCCACTTTTGATTCCCGGGGGTTAAGGCCTGGCCTGAAGTAAGCAGAACGTCCAAAGCTGCAGATTCGTTGGATGAAAAATGTTCATCCAAAGGGAGAGAGAGAGAGAGAGACATAGAGAGAGAGAGAGAGAGAGAGAGAGAGAGAGAGAGAGAGAGAGAGAGAGAGAGAGAGAGAGAAATTGCCCAGAGCACGCCTCACTCCCATATCTATTCTTAATAACTCCCATATCTTTTATTGCCTTAAAATGGAAATCTGCAGTTGCGAAATACATTTTTGGACATATAAATTATTGATATGCACCCATTGATTATTGCGCTTAGGTTCAGCTGTTATACCCCATGAGAACCCCAAATATATGTTTGTTTTACTCAAATGTTTGCAAACAAAGTGCATGTAAACAAACACTTTATAGCCTCAACATGGTTAAACGATAATTTTGATATCATGGATGGTTAATCCTTGCATCCATAGCCCTGTCTTTGAATTTAAGAGTGGTTACATTTATTTTTCTTCGTATTTTGATTAAATTGTAGACAATACACCACTTTTATTTATTATATTTTTCTCATTTAGTCCCAGTTGGAATTACCAGTGGAATCATGGTCATTTTTTGGACCCCACACTCCAAAAAGCAAGTTCTGTAGGCTATAGTTTTGTCTAATCTTGATTATTGTCCAGTTGTGTGGTCCAGTACTGCAAGGAAAGACCTAGTTAAGCTGCAGCTGGCCCAGAACAGAGCGGCACGTTTTGCTCTTAATTGTAATCAGAGGGCTGATATAAATACCATGCATGCCAGTCTCTCTTGGCTGAGAGACTGACTGCATCACTTCTTATTTTTACAAGAAACATTAATGTGTTGAAAGTCCCAAATTGTTTGCATAGTCAACTTACACACAGCTCTGACACACACTTATCCCACCAGACATGCCACCAGGGGTCTTTTCACAGTCCCCAAATCCAGAACAAATTCAAGAAAGCATACAGTATTATATAGAGCCCGTATTCCATGGAACTTCCTTCCATCTCATATTGCTCCAATAAACAGCAAACCTGGTTTCAAAAAACAGATAAAGCAACACCTCGCGGCACAACGCCTCTCCCCTATTTGACCTAGATAGTTTGTGTGTATGCATAGATATGTAGGCTACGTGTGCCTTTAAAAAATGTATGTAGTTCTGTCCTTGAGGTGTTCTTGTCTATTGATGTTCTGTATTATGTCATTCTGTATTATGTTTCATGTTGTGTGTTGGACCCCAGGAAGAGTAGCTGCTGCTTTTGCAACAGCTAATGGGCATCCTAATAAAATACCAAATACCAAATCATAATCGTATTATATACGACTTACAATATATACTATCTCATATATATATATATATATATATACATATACAGTACCAGTCAAAAGTTTGGACACATCTATTCATTCAAGGGTTTTTCTTTATTTGTACTATTTTCTACATTGTAGAATAATAGTGAAGACATCAAAACTATGAAATAACACATATGGAATCATGTGGTAACCAAAAAAGTGTTTAACAAATCAAAATATATTTTATATTTGAGATTCTTCAAAGTAGCCACTCTTTGCCTTTTTGACAGCTTTCCACACTCTTGGCATTCTCTCAACCAACTTCATGAGGTAGTCACCTAGATTGCATTTTAATTAACAGTTGTGCCTTATTAAAAGTTTATTTGTGTAATTTCTTTCCTTCTTAATGCGTTTGAGACAATCAGTTGTGTTGTAGGGGTGGTATACAGAAGATAGCCCTATTTGGTAAAAGATCAAGTCCATATTATGGCAAGAACAGCTCATATAAGCAAAGAGAAAAGACAGTCCATCACTACTTTATGACATGAAGGTCAGTCAATGCAGAAAATGTCAATAACTTTGAAAGTTTCTTCAAGTGCAGTCGCAAAGACCATCAAGCGCTATGATGAAACTGGCTCTCATAAGGATCGCCACAGGAAAGGAAGACCCAGAGTTACCTCTGCTGTAGAGGATAAGTTCATTAGAGTTACCAGCCTCAGAAATTGCAGCCTAAATAAATGCCTCACAGAGTTCAAGTAAAAGACACATCTCAACATAAACTGTTCAGAGGAGACTCCGTGAATCAGGCCTTCATGGTTGAATTGATGCAAAGAAACCACTACTGTGGAAATCTGTCCTTTGGTCTGATGAGGCCAAATTTGAGATTTTGGTTCCAACTGCTTTGTCTTTATGAGATGCAGAGTAGGTGAATGGATGATCTCCGCATATGTGGTTCCCACTGTGAAGTTCGAGGAGAAGGTGTGATGGTGTGGGGGTGCTTTGCTGGTGACACTGTCTATGAATTATTTATAATTCAAGGCACACTTAACCAGCATGGCTACCACCAGTGGTGGAAAAAGTACCAAATTGTCATACTTGAGTAAAAGTAAAGATACATTAAATGAAAATAACTGAAGTAAATGTGAAAGTCACTCTGTAAAATACTACTTGAGTAAAATTCTAAAAGTATTTGTTTTCAAACATACTTATTCTGAATATTATGAATAATGACTAAACAATATCTACATTTTAAATAGAACTATAACTAATGAAACTTATACTCTGATTTATTATATCTGATTAAACAATATTAATTTATAAGGATGGGATTGTGGAGCATGAAACAGGGGGTAATTAAATCAAATAAATACCATTCCAGCCAGGTTGGAGAGGACTGGAATTATGGGGTTTTTAAGTAAGCAAAAATGGTCGTTAACCTATGGTTGAACTGACTCAACTTAGCTCTGGGATGTTTAGATAAGGCAGAGAGTGTTTTGCTGGGTTTTCCATTATCTGAAACTGTCTTCTAAATAGTGATGGATGAAGGTGAAGATTCCAGAAGTTAATCTAGATAAGTGTGTGTCTGGAGAGCGCGAGCTAGTGGATTGGAATTAACTTTTCAACTTGTTGGAATCCTGGTTGATAGGAGGAAGGACAATTTATAACCTACGACGTTATATTTTGTATATAAACTGTTGTTCATGGTTACATGGCAGCGCGCTCCGAGAATAAATACTATTATCTCATTTTGATTAGACTGGTCTCTGTCTATTTTATGCAAATAAGAATCTTACAAATTATCATAGAATAGACTCAATTAATGAAAACATATTGTAATTATGAAATTACATGAACAATACTTAAGTATCAAAAGTAAATGTAATCGCTAAAATATACTTAAGTATGAAACGTTCAAGTACATGTCATTTAAAATTCCTCATATAAAGCAAACCAGACGGCACAATTTTCTTGTTTTTTAAATTTAAGGATAGCCAGGGGAACACTTCAAAAGTCAGACATCATTTACAAACAAATCATTTGTGTTTAGTGAGTATACCAGATCAGAGGCAGTAAGGATGACCAGGGATTTTCTCTTGATAAGTTTATGAATTATGACCCAACACACCCCCAGGCTGTGTAAGGGCTATTTCACCACAAAGGAAAGTGATGGAGTGCTGCACCAGATGACCTGGCTTCCACAATCAGCCAACCTCAATCCAGTTAAGATGATTTGGGATGAGTTGGACTGCAGAGTGAAGGAAAAGCAGCCAACAAGTGCTCAGCATATGTGGGAACTCCTTCAAGACTGTTGGGAAAGAATTCCAGAATACTAACTACACTGGACAAAAATATAAGTGCCACATGCAACAATTTCAATGATTTTACTGAGTTACTGTTCATATAAAGATATCAGTCAATTGAAATAAATTAGTATTATAATCTATGTATTTCTCATGACTGGCAAGGACGGAGCCATGAGTGGGCCTGGGAGGGCATACCCACTGGGGAGCCAGGCCCAGCTAATCACAAATAATTTTTCCCCACATAAGGGCTTTATTACAGACAGAAATACTGCTCAGTTTCATCAGAAGCCGGATGTGGAAGTCCTGGGCTGGCGTGGTTATACGTGGTCCTGGGATTGTGAGGCCAGTTGGACGTACTGCCAAATTCTCCAAGTTGGAGGTGGCTTATGTTAGAAAAAGTAACATTCAATTATGTGGCATCAGCTCTGGACATTTCTGCAGTCAGCACGTTAAGTGCACGTTCCCTCAAAACTTGAGACATCTGCGGCATTGCGTTGTGTGACAAAACTGCACATTTTAGAGTTGCCTTTCATTGTCCCGAGCACAAGGTGCACCTGTGTCATGATCATGCTGTTTATTTAGCTTCTTGATAGGCCACACCTGTCAGGTGGATGTAAAAAAAATTGTGCACAAGATTTTAGAGAAATAAGCTTTTTGTGCATATGGAACATTTCTGGGATATTTTATTTCAGCTCATGAAACATGACAACAACACTTTACATGTTGTGTTTATATTTGTATTTAGTATATATTTATAACTAGGGTATCCAGTAGAGGTTGGTGTTTGAAAGCAGCTTAATCAAAGAAAGCACCGGAACCACTGAAGAATCAGTGGGAACGCGCATTTTTTAACCAGAAGGGGGTTATGGTACCCATTTGGGAACGAACCCTCCCACGTTCAGCTGGAACGTGGCGCAATGGAACGCAAAAATATTCTTAGAAATATTTAACCTCCACACATTAACAAGTCCAATAGCTCAAATGAAAGATAAACACCTTGTTCATCTACCCAGCAAGTCAGATTTCTAAAATGTTTTACGGCGAAAACATAGCACATATTTATGTCAAACCACCACCAAAGACACAGCTAATTTGAATAGCCAAGTTGAACAAAATATGCAATCAACAAACGCAGGATTAAAAGAAAAATAATTCACTAACCTTTTGAAAATCTCCATCAGATGACAGTAATATAACATGTTACACAGTACATTTATGTTTTTTTCAATAATATGCAATTTATATCCATAAATCTCTGTTTACAATGACGCCATGTTCAAAAAATGCTACTCAAATGTCCGGAGAAATGATGATAGCTCCGCCAGATAACGTCAGATAACAAGCAATACACATCATAAACTTGAACTAAATTTACATGTTCTACACATAGATAGATAGAAAGATACACTTCTTCTTAATACAACCGCTGTTACATTTATTTTGAACGTTACAGAATTCGTTCACTAGGCTATAATATGAGACGGCGCTCAGAAATTAGCATTACGTCTCCTCTATCTTGGAGTCCACAGAAACCCAAATTTACCACATAAATATTCCCTTACCTTTGATGTTCTTCCATCAGAAGACCTGGAAGGAGTTATACTTACCAAAAACATCGTTTGGTTTTGAAGTCTGTGTCTTTAGGTTATCAAACGCGACAAATTCCGGTCGAAATGCAGCCAAAATTCTAGTGGATGCGCATCAAAACTTCAAAATTACATATTATATGTCGACTAAACTGGTCAAACTAAGTGCAGAATCAAGCTTTAGCATGTTATAAACGTGGAAAACAATCCTTAGCACGAACAGAAACACCGACATCGTTTGGTCAATCCTGGAAGAAAGAGAGCTCTGGAGCGTCCGCGAGCATGATAGTACTTGTTTTTTCGCGTGAACCGAAGATTTCAGCCCGCCAAAAGTCTCGTGGGCATGCGATTCTCACAATGGCAAGCCCCATTGAAAGCAAACATCGCGCTGAAGACATAGCAACTCTTCCCAGGTCTGTAGCTGCTTGGGAAGGGTGGGGGCGATGACGTCAAAGTTGGGCCAACTTTTCTGATGACAAGAGAGAGTTTGGGAGAATGGCTGCCCTGAGAGTTCTGCTTTACATACAGACATAATTTGAACGGTTTTAGAAGCTTTAGAGTGTTTTCTATTCAATAATAATTATTATATGCATATATGAGCAATTTTGGACAGATTTTTTTTCTGTTTACTATGGGCACGCAATTCCTCCAAAGGGGGCAGTAGTCAGCCATATCCTTAACAGGTTTTAACACACAGATTGAAAACGTACTTCTGATAAAGTGATAAACTCATTGGCACATTGCTTCGAAGTTAGCTGCTTAGCGATTTCGACGCATGCATTGGAGCTCCAGTATTAAACGTAACATCACTAGTAAATCAGTATTTCTGGACTTAGCACACCTGATTCAACTTGTCAATAAACACAATAATAATACCTATGGAATTTTATCCATATAATATGGCTAACCAGAATTGTAAAAAAAACCTGCGTGGTGCTTCAAAAGGTTTTCTATAGAACCTTTGAGATTGAGGTTATATAACAGGTTCTATATAGCACCAAAAAGGTTGTCACCATAGAGGAACCCTTTTTTGCGCTATATAGAACCTTTTTCAAAGGGTTCTTTATAGCACCCTAAAATGTAAAACCTTATATCGGCCTGGTTCTTCAAAAAAGGGTTCTATATTGCACCACAAAGTGATCTGCCATCGTTACAAGCCAAATAACTCTTATTTGGCACTATACATAACTATTTTGGGGGTTTCACAGATGTAATTTGTAGGTTTTCATGTAGGCCTATCGGAGCTAGTGTGGTAACGGTACACATTTTGGTGGCTTATGCCCTTTTATTTTCTATATTTTAGAGGATTCATAAATTCGAGATACAGTATTTTCTAAAGAGTCAGTTTGCTGCTTTCAGACAAGCATCCAAAGATGTTTTCACTCCTGACTTGTAGCCTTTCATCCTGCTGCCCACCTAAGACGTTTTTAGGCCTTGAGTATGCAAATCACATGCCGAACTCCATATGCAATTTACCTCCACATTTCTTTACCATCATCACTCTCTCTCTCCTCTCTCTCACTCGCTCTACCTCTCTCTCTCTCTTTCAATACCTCCCACCCTCTCTCTACTTCTCTCTCTCCCCTCTCTTTCTCTGTCCCCTCTCTTTCTCACACTCTCCCTCCCTTCCTCTTTCTCTCTTCCTCTCTCTCTCTTTCTCCCCTCTTTCTCTCCCTTTCCCTCTCTATCTCTCTCTCCCATTTATCTCATCACTGTCCTTTATAAAGCTCAAAATATTTCTAAAATTAGAGTCCTTGGCTATCATCAGTGTTAGAACCCTTGAAAATCCCTATCTGCAATTTATTTCATTCCATCTCCTTCTCCGTTTTCATTTAATTTGCTCCCTTTCCCCTTCGTTTTAAAGCAGCATTTCATTTGAGAGCTGAAAGAAATCTGAATGCCTTTTTCAATTTATAATGTCATACCTCTCGTGATAAATACAATAAAACATTTAATAAGCGCATAGCAATCATGGGAGGGTGTAAGATGTTAATCAATGGAAAGTTCAAAGCTTTAAAGGGATTAATGTGGAAGGTTTATAATAAAGGAGTAGATTCTAAGGGCGATAGGTACGGCTGCGATTACATTACCCTGTCTGTCAGTCTGCTGGTTTGTGTGGTTGGTGGAGGAGGGGTAGTAGTGTGTGGTAGGTGGAGGGGGTAGTGTGTGGTAGGTGGAGGGGGTAGTAGTGTGTGGTAGGTGGAGGGGGTTGATAGTGTGTGGTAGGTGGAGGGGTGGTAGTGTGTGGTTGGTGGAGTGGGGTGGTAGTGGTTGGTAGGTGGAGGGGGTTGATAGTGTGTGGTAGATGGGGGGGGGGTTGATAGTGTGTGGTGGGTGGAGGGGGTAGTGTGTGGTAGGTGGAGGGGGTTGATAGTGTGTGGTAGGTGGAGGGGGGGGTGGTAGTGTGTGGTTGGTGGAGTGGGGTGGTAGTGGTTGGTAGGTGGAGGGGGGTTGATAGTGTGTGGTAGATGGGGGGTTGATAGTGTGTGGTGGGTGGAGGGGGTAGTGTGTGGTAGGTGGAGGGGGTGGTAGTGTGTGGTAGGTGGAGGGGGTGGTAGTGTGTGGTAGGTAGAGGGGGTTGATGGGTGTGGTAGGTGGAGGGGGTAGTAGTGTGTGGTAGGTGGAGGGGGTTGATAGTGTGTGGTAGGTGGAGGGGTGGTAGTGTGTGGTTGGTGGAGGGGGTGATAGTGGTTGGTAGGTGGCGGGGTTGATAGTGTGTGGTAGGTGGAGGGGGTAGTAGTGTGTGGTAGGTGGAGGGGGTTGATAGTGTGTGGTAGGTGGAGGGGTGGTAGTGTGTGGTTGGTGGAGTGGGGTGGTAGTGGTTGGTAGGTGGAGGGGGTTGATAGTGTGTGGTAGATGGGGGGGGTTGATAGTGTGTGGTGGGTGGAGGGGGGTAGTGTGTGGTAGGTGGAGGGGGTGGTAGTGTGTGGTAGGTGGAGGGGGTGGTAGTGTGTGGTAGGTAGAGGGGGTTGATGGTGTGTGGTAGGTGGAGGGGGGGTAGTAGTGTGTGGTAGGTGGAGGGGGTTGATAGTGTGTGGTAGGTGGAGGGGTGGTAGTGTGTGGTTGGTGGAGGGGGTGGTAGTGGTTGGTAGGTGGCGGGGGTTGATAGTGTGTGGTAGGTGGAGGGGGTTGATAGTGTGTGGTAGGTGGGGGGTTGATAGTGTGTGGTTGGTGGAGGGGGTGGTAGTGTGTGGTAGGTGGAGGGGTGGTAGTGTGTGGTAGGTGGAGGGGTGGTAGTGTGTGGTAGGTAAAGGGGGGGTTGATAGTGTGTGGTAGGTGAAGGGGGTTGATAGTGTGTGGTAGGTGGAGGGGGTGGTAGTGTGTGGTAGGTGGAGGGGGTGGTAGTGTGTGGTAGGTGGAGGGGGTGGTAGTGTGTGGTAGGTAGGGGGGTGGTAGTGTGTGGTAGGTAAAGGGGGGTTGATAGTGTGTGGTAGGTGGAGGGGGGGTTGATAGTGTGTGCGCCACTGACACGTGGCCTTAGGCCAGGCAACTCAAGCTATACAATACATTTTTTACAGGAAAAAGAGAAATCCCTGCTTGAGGAGGCCTCTGTCTTTACCTGCAGGTTAAGAAGGGAAATGTTGCATTATCAAGGTGTCACAATAGGTAGATTTTTTTATTTATATTTTAAATATATATTTTTGTATTGGTCATATGCAGGTCACATAGAGGTAGGCTATAGCTGTGTCCCCAGGACATGATGTAATTAAGCAATAAAACAGGAGAGGCCATATATCATAGCCATAGACCACCACAGGCATGATACATACTGTATATCATAACACATGGACTCAAGTCTATTTTTGCTTTTATACAACGAGTTACCAGCATTAAAAATAAATATTATTTCTCAAACCATACATTTTTCAACAAACCGCAAAGCTACATTCACTAACACTAGTTGTCAAGTGGTTGATAGTTCCAAAACGTTGCAGGTTGCTATGGCAAAGAAAAATGTTTGCTATTTACATTTACATTTAAGTCATTTAGCAGACGCTCTTATCCAGAGCGACTTACAAATTGGAGGCTCTTCCCTCCTTGCTAGCTAGCCAGCTACACACAGCTAAAACAATCACTTCAGCCTGAAGCTGGAAAGACAACAAACTAGCTTCATTTCATTTCACCTGTTTTCTATTGACATTTCTTTGTATATACAGTATCCATAAAAATGATGCTCATTCATGATTTCAACTGGCTGAAAAAAGCTGCTGTCTTGTCCCAACTTTGGACACGTTCATTATTATGGGACACAGTGGAGATGTCAGCAATAATGTCTAGATTAGGGTTCCCCAACTAGAGCCCGAGGGCCGAATATCGCCTGTGGTGGTTTTATTTGCGGTGGTTTTCTGAGAAAATATTTTATTAAGTTATTTATATATATATTTGGGACATAACAGACTGTAAAAACACCAGGAAATCAGCTACAAGTTATTTACATTTTGTAAATCGGTTCCCACGTCTTCCCACGCATAACAGAGAGACACGTGATTCTATACAAATGTAGGCAAGGTTCAAAATTATTATGTTTTAGTCAAATATTTCTGTTTGGGCTTCTTGTGGTCAATTTCCTGTCTTCAAATAATTTGTAATTGTTGTCCGGCCCCACGACCATCTGCTCAATAAAAACTCTAGTTGATGATCCCTGATCTGATTTTTAGAGTAGAGATCAAGTTTATAAATTCCATGGCTGGGCAGATAAGACAGTGGATCAGTAGTAGTAGTGTTAGAAGTAGTTCCTAGGTAACAACATAAACAATGGCACTTTTTATGAACGTACTGGTCATGTGTATGTTGTCTAGTATATCATGGGCAGGATAGACTCTAAGAATGGGAATTCCAAACCACCCGTTGTATAAAATAAAATACATGTTTTTACTTGTATCTCTTCCTCAGTGGTCAGTGGTCTACTAATACCAGTTCCTGCTGAGTGTGGTCTCATAAATATGAGATGGCTATATGGCTATATGTACAGTGCATTGGGAAAGTATTCAGACCCCTTAACTTTTTCCACATTTGGTTACGTTACAGCTTTATTCTAAAATAGATTAAATAAATAAAAATCATCAATCTACACACAATACCCCATAATGACAAAGCGAAAACAGGTTTTTAGATATTTCAACATTTCAACAGAAACAGAAACACCTGTTTCTTCCATTTAAGAATTATGGAGGCCACTGTGTTCTTGGGGACCTCCAATGCTGCAGAAATGTTTTGGTACCCTTCTCCAGATCTGTGACTCCACACAATCGTGTCTCGGAACTCTATGGACAATTTCTTCGACCTCATGGCACCATCCCTAGGGTGAATCATGGTGGTGGCAGCATCATGCTGTGGGGATGTTTTTCAGCGGCAGGGACTAGGAGACTAGTCAGGATTGAGGGAAAGATGATCGGAGAAAAGTACAAAGAGATCCTTGAGGAAAACCTGCTCCATAGCACTCAGAACCTCAGTCTGGGGTAAAGGTTCACCTTCAAACAGGACAACTCCCCAAGCACACAGCCAAGACAACTCAGGAGGGGCTTCGGGACAAGTCTCTGAATGTCCTTGAGTGGCCCAGCCAGAGCCCGGACATGAACCCGATCAAACATCTCTGGAGAGACCTGGAAATAGCTGTGCAGCGACGCTCCACATCCAATCTGACAGAGCTTGAGAAGATCTGCAGAGAAGAATGGGAGAAACTCCCCAAATACAGGTGTGCCAAGCTTGTAGCGTCATACCCAAGAAAGCTCAAGGCTGTAATCGGCAAAAGTACTGAGTAAAGGGTCTGGATACTTATGTAAATGCTTTTCCATTATGGGGTATTGTATGAAGATTGATGAGGGGAAAAAGCAATGAAATCCATTTTAGAATACGTCTGTAATGTAACAAAATGTGGAAAAAGTCAAGGTCTGAATATTTTCTGAATGCACTGTATATATTTGGCCCCTCTTTCATAGACTTATTATTTTGTGCCTTTCTTTATGTATCCCTCCCACCACAGTGAAATTCAACAAGTGTCAACGACTGACCTCTCTAGGAGATTAGGATGTATTGAGGAAGAGGAGGAATCATTTCCTTCAGGGTATACATCTATCAGAGCAGGAAAGTGCCTGTCTGTGAAGAAACTTTTCTTAGATACTCTTCTATAAGTGTTATTTTTTGGAAAATATATAGCTTTCAGTACAAAATAGCAGATAAGTAGATAACCAAGACAAATGCTTTATTCCTTGTGTGTAAACAAATACCAAATAAAAGTGCACTACCAGCAAATTGGCGTCAGAGAGGACTGAGTGGACACTATACCCTTTTCACACTTTTTTGCTGACCCTAATGATGTACTTCGCTGGCTAGCATCGTTTCCTTTCCCATTGTTCTGGTCCATGCAACCAGGCTGCAGTACAGCTTGACATGGCTCAGCTAAGCTCAGTTCAGCTCAAGTCAGTAGTCTTATAAGGGTAATAGTGTACTGACTGGGGTGGGTTTGGTTGCTCAGCCATATAGCTGTGGTCATAGTGGTTTAATCAGAGGTGGTGGATTGGTACAGTAGCTGCTCAGAGATGAGTGGTCAGCTGGTCACGATTGAGATATGGTTGGTTAGCTGTGGTCGTGGTGGTCATGGTGCGGCAGTCATCTCTATTGAACCAACAACCAGGTCAATTAGATGCCTCTGTCTTGCTATTACTCTCGCTATTACTCTCTCTTACCCTCGGGCTGCTGCACTCTACTGTGTCTGTCCTCAGTTGGTAGTGCATGGCGCTTGCAAAGATTGCAAAGATTGTGGGTTCGATTCCCTGGGCCTCCAACAAAATGGGTGCACGCATCTCTGAAAGTCTCTTTGGATAAAATAGTCTGCTAAATGGCATACATTGCCTTTGGGAAGTATTCAGACCACTTGACTTTTTCCACATTTTGTTACGTTACAACATTTAAAAAAAAATGTAATTTTTTTTTGTTCCCTCAGCAATCTACACACAATACCCCATAATGACAAAGTGAAAACAGTTTTATTTCTACATTTTTGCAAATGGATAGGCTTCTTCCAAGAGCCATTTTCATTTGAAGAACCCCTTTTTGGAAGACAAGGGTTCTTTGTAAGGCAAAGGGTTCTATCTAAAACCTTTAACATCCTAAGAACCGATTTGGAAGAAAAAGTTACATGATGATTATTTGGAAGTCATGAAGGATTCGACATAGAATGCTGAATCTGAAGAAGCTTTTTATTGTATTTATTTTTCTTGATTTTAAATAGAGTCTGAACGTTAATGTTTACCTCAGTGTTTAAACTTTAACATTAGGAGTTTGAGTACTGTGATAAGTTTAAAAAGATAGATGTGAGAATGTTTTCAACTGTACTTATATGGGAATATCTGTGCATGTATCTGGTACTCCATTAATCATTGTACATATACAGTACTGATATACCTTAGGATGTATTGAGGAAGAGGAGGAATCATTTCCTTCAGGGTATACATCTATCAGACCAGGATTTCTGTCATTCAAATGAATGTTATATTGAGCATAGAGTAGGAGAATAGAAGGGAATATGAGTGAACCAGCAGAGCAGTATATTGTATGGCACACTGCATATAGGCCAGTTTTACCTAGGTTTCATGTTTTCAGTGTAACATGTATAGTGTTGATTCAGGAGTACATTAACGTAACAGGGGGCAAAATCAGGGTCACACAGGGTGTTTCTTGGTCATCTTAAACAAATCTACTTTGAAACAAAAGTATACACCTCACACACAGAAGACACCTGAACCATGTCAGATATAGAGTTGTATTCAATGTTGAGTTTGCAGCCCAGTATTACACTTTATATACATCACAGAAGACGGAAATATAACAAAACCGTGTGACATAGAAACACACATAAAAAAAATAAAGTTTATTAATGATGAAATTATTATAAATATGAATAACATTCCGCCCATGAGGCGAATAGAGGGCAAATTGGTACTTTTATTGCAGGAATGGGTTGAGCAGTAGAGTTGAGTGTGATTGTGTCATTGTTACTCTGTGTAGAGGAAAACACTCATCATTATATTTCCCAGAATGCTCTATTGCATGTTGTTTTTCAGAATTGTTTGTTTCAATGTATTTCTTTATATATGAGATTCCCTCCCTCCCTATCCCCCTTGCATCTCTCTCTTCTCTCTCTCTCTCTCTCTCTCTCTCTCTCTCTCTCTCTCTCTCTCTCTCTCTCTGTTTCTCCTTCCTTCCTTCCTTCCTTCCTTCCTTCCTTCCTTCCTTCCTTCCTTCCTTCCTTCCTTCCTTCCTTCCTTCCTTCCTTCCTTCCTTCCTTCCTTCCTTCCTTCCTTCCTTCCCTTCCTTCCTCCCTTCCTTCCTTCCTTCCTTCCTTCCTTCCTTCCTTCTTTGCTTCCTTCCTGAAACAAAACACTGTGAAATCTGATAAAGATAGATTCCTCTGCATTCTCTATGTCATCATTTGAACGACATCAGACACTGGGGTTATCGCTGGTGTGAGATGTGAGGCTGGGGCTGTGAGGCTGGGGCTGATGCTGGGCGGTTGGATGAAAGGAAAGCGAATGTCAGATGTGTCATCTGTGTTGTGAAATTAAGTATGATAGAGAGAGAGAGAGAGGGAGAGAGAGAGAGAGAGAGAGAGAGAGAGAGAGAGAGAGAGGGCGAGAGAGAGAGGGAGAGGAGAGAGAGAGAGAGAGAGAGAGAGAGAATGACAGTAGAGAGAAAGAAAGAGAGAGAGATCATGAAGTGTAATGTGCTGATTTACTGCCTCAGTGAACTCCCCAGTGAGTGTTAACTGACAAAAAGATCCCAAGCCTGGAATCATATAATAATTATTCATAAAATGTGTCCCATATATAGTGCACTACTATTTACCAGAGCCTTATCGAAAGTAGTGCACTATGTAGGGAAAGGGATGCCATTTGGGACGCAGCTCTAAAGCAGGAAGACAGATGTGAATTAGAGAAGATCAACAGAAATAGAAACCAACTAGCAGCAAGTGTTTCACAGTTTCCCACAGAGAGAACCCAGATCATTGGACCCAGGGTCAAGTCCTATTTACTCAGGCTACTGGGACAGGCTGCACCCCTGGAGGATGGAGTTCAGTGTGTCTTTGTACTGGGGGATAGATCCACACAGCAGTCACCTGAGAATTACACAGCTACTGGGCAGACCGGTGCTGTGTGTTCCCTGTCCAATGGCTGTGTGTGTTTGGAATTAGTATGTAGTCCCTGTGGGAATTGAACCCACAACCTTGGCGTTGCTAGTGCCACACTCCTACCAACTGGGCCATACAAACCCACTGTGCAAGTCACTGCGTGCATGGTAGCAATGTGTGTGTGTGCATGCAGCTGACAGGTACAGCATGATAGTGGTGTAGTTGCATACACTACAGGCCTAGAAGTCATCTTTACTGTGTCATCTCCAGCAGGGTAACTAATGACTGAGAACTACAGGAGGCCACTATGTCCTCAGAGAGAGGAACCACACAGGAACAATGAACAGCAAAATCAATGGTGTACATTTAACTCTGACAGTGTAAAATGTACACTATTCTCAGTGAACATATGAGTCCCACTGAACTGGTGTTAAAATAACACTTTTGAAAGAAGCTTTAAAGATGTAACTCTGTTGCAGTGATCCCCATTTTACATGTTGTTGTATTTTTTACCCCTTTTTTCATGGTATCCAATTGGTAGTTACAGTCTGGACTTGGGAGAGGCGAAGGTCGAGAGCCGTGTGTCTTCCGAAACACAGCCCAGCCAAACCACAACCACTTAATCCAGAAGCAGCAATGTGTCAGAAGAAACACCGTACACCTGGCGACCGTGCCAGCGTGCATTGCACCCATCCCACCACAGGAGTCGCTCGTGCGTGATGGGACAGGAACATCCCTGCCGGCCAAACTCTCCCCTAACCTGGACGACACTGGGCCAATCGTGCACTGCCCCATAGGTCTCCTAGTCACGAACCAGGATCTCTAGTGACACAGTTAGTGCGGCGATGTAGTGCCTTAGACCACTGCGCCAGTCAGGTTATGCTTATAGTGTTCAAAGGAACTCGATTGTGGTGTTTACATAGCTCTACTGCAGAATAATATGCAACACAACAGTGTAAAACATAACACTGGACTCACTTTGCTTAGTGTTGGCACTGGCGCTGTTACACTTTCTCAGTGCAAGAAATGAACACCTGTAGTTTTACAATAATGGTGTAAAGCCTAATTTGGTGTAAAGCCTAATTTGCATACTTCCCACGGTGCCATTTCTTTTTGAGTAAATTGAAGAGTTAACTATCACCCATGCCGGTATTTGCTAGTGACAGACATGGTTGTTGAAATCTTTCCTTTTAGGCCTCTGGCCTTCACCAAGTCAGGTTCTGGGCTAATGTTATCATTAAAAACTATGATGGTACAGAACATATATCATATTGGCCTAGTTTGATGGCCTAGATTTATCCTAACAAAGTGGCGTTAGGAAACTCCTGGTTTACAGGCCACATCAGGCCTGCAAGTCACATTATGCTGGCTCGCAAAGTGATGTGTAATTCCATTTGGAATCCAGCCTGAGTTAGTTTGAATTTTTATTCACCCACAACCTATATTCAGAATGATTTTCAGGGTTAAGAGACAAAAAAAACACTACCTAAACCATGTAAACAGGAGCAACCATTTCTGTAACAGTTGCAATAAATCTAACTAACTGATTGGATTAGTTTAGAAAAATGTATGTTATTTATCTTTGTGTACCATAATATTAATATATCAATAAATGTACATACAAAATCACAGATATTAAAAACAATCCTAAAAAAACAACCTGCACTAGAGCATGCTGGGAAATATGATAATGATGGGTGTAGTTTTGAGGGACTTTTTTACTCTCCACAATGTAAAACAATAACTAGTTATTAACACCAACACAGGGGGTTATTTTACACCACTGAGTGTTAATTTCAATTTCACTCCTAAATCTTGAAATCACTTGAAATGTTACACTGAAAAGTCAACACTGGCCCATTTGCTGTGTATATGGTCAAGAAAGAATGCAGGTTCTTAAAATAAGACATTAGAAACACAAACATGAATTCAATACACTTAGAACACAACAATACGTACAACTTATGAACAAGATTAGAATACTGGATCAATATTCGTAGAACAATTAGGAACAGTCTAACACAGTGCCTAGATGCAGCCGCTGGCCCATTTTTCTTCTGAGAAAATGGTCAGGGAGCGGAAAATATTATAATAATTTGTACACTGCAAATTAACAACAACTAAGCTCAAGAAGAGATGTATTTGAAAATATAAATAATTATATATTTATAATTATATATTATATATTATATGTATTATATATTATATATATTATATATTATATTTGAAAATATAAATAATTTCATACCTTGATTACGTTGAGACACGATCACATATGACTCTTTTTTTATTTGTGGGAATACGGTTCTGACTTAGAATATGTGGACAACTACAAATACCTAGGTGTCTGGCTAGACTGTAAACTCTCCTTTCAGACACATATTAAACATCTCCAATCTAAAATTAAATATAGAATCAGCTTCCTATTTCGCAACAAAGCCTCTTTCACTCTCACCGCCAAACATACCCTCGTAAAACTGACTATCCTACCGATCCTCAACTTCTGCGATGTCATTTACAAAATAGCTTCCAATACCCTACTCAGCAAACTGGATGCAGTCTATCACAGTGCCATCTGTTTTGTCACCAAAGGCCCTTATACCACCCACCACTGCGACCTGTATGCTCTTGTCGGCTGGCCCTCTCTACATATTCGTCCCCAGAACCACTGGCTCCAGGTCATCTATAAGTCTATGCTAGGGGAAGCTCCGCCGTATCTCAGCTCACTGGTCACGATAACAACACCCACCCATAGCACGCGCACCTGCAGGTATATGTCACTGGTCATCCCCAAAGCCAACCGGGACTTATACTTCCCTCAATAACTTTAAACATCAGCAATCTGAGCAGCTAACCGATCTCTGCAGCTGTACATAGCCCATCTGTAAATAGCCCACCCAATCTACCTACCTCATCCCCATATTGTTTTTATTTACTTTTCTGCTCTTTTGCACACCAGTATTTCTACTTGCACATCACCATCTGCACATCTATCACCTCAGTGCTAATTTGCTAAATTGTAATTACTTGCTACTATGGCCTATTTATTGCCTTACCTCCTCACGCCATTTGCACACACTGTATAAAGACTTTCTTTTTTTATGTTGTGTTATTGACTGTATGCTTGTTTATTCCATGTGTAACTCTGTGTTGTTGTTCGTGTCGCACTGCTTTGTGTAACGGATGTGAAACGGTTAGCATAGTTAGCGGTGGTGCGCGCTAAATAGCGTTTCAATCGGTGACGTCAATTGCTCTGAGACCTTGAAGTAGTGGTTCCCCTTGCTCTGCAAGGGCCGCGGCTTTTGTGGAGCGATGGGTAACGATGCTTCGTGGGTGACTGTTGTTGATGTGTGCAGAGGGTCCCTGGTTCGCGCCCGGGTATGGGCAAGGGGACGGTCTAAAGTTATACTGTTACATTTGCTTTATCTTGGCCAGGTCGCAGTTGTAAAAGAGAACTTGTTCTCAACTAGCTTACCTGGTTAAATAAAGGTGAAATAAATCAAATATAAAAAACCTTGTAAACAGATTTCCTAAATCAAACAAATTGTTGCTGAATTGTTGGTGATTTTACGGTCTATTTGTACCAAAAACTAAAATCCTAACTTTGGAAAGTTTGCGGGAAAAAAATACTTGAGGGCCTGACTTAGAAAATATACTATATAATTACAGACAACAAGACATTCTTAGAAATAATTCTTATTTAAAGAAGAAGACCATGAAACGAAGCTAAAATTTGCTGTGTTGATAAATGGATGATCATAATTGTTCGTAAACAGGAAAGTAAAAAAAGAGCAGTATCTATCCCCCTTGGATTTTGCTTTAATCAACTGATTCACAAGATTCAAAATAATCAATTGCAATTTCATAGCTAACTTTTGAATTATTCATGAGTGACAAAATTGGTGAAGCATACATTAGTGGTTTAAAATCTATAACAAACCATTCCCTTTTGACGGTTTATTATATACTGTCTGCAACCCAAAACCCATCTTCGCTAGATAGTGCTATGGGCCCTGGTCAAAAGTGCATTATATAGGGAATAGGGTGGCATTTGGGATGCAACCACAGTGTACTGTATGCCGTTGCACATTTTGTTGGAAGGGAAAGAAGAGGTGCTCTACTTTAAAGCAGTGTTGTATATTACAGTGTGTGCGTGTGTGTGCGTGTAATAGACCATACACCGATAGAATCATTTCCCTGGTGACCAATTCAAAACCCACACTTTCTGAGCAAACAACCCAGCCAACACACACACACACACACACACACGCACCAGAAAATAATAATAACCTGAACTAGAGATCATAAGTCATAAATAGTGTACTTGATGCCATGAAGTTCATTATAGTGGTGGCCTGACTGTGTCAGACTTAATGAAGCAGAATGCTAACCTACATGAAGCGTAGGCTTGCTGCTTGTATTTTCTTGTGTTAGACAAATGGCCTCTGTTCTCGGGTGGGTTTCAAATATACTTGTAATAGGTTATTTCTACAAGCTAGCCGCACAGCCGTGAGAGAACAATAATTGAACTTTGCTCTTCTACGAGTGATATGTCATCTAAAGGAATAACGTAATACTTCAGCAACGAATGCTATGGAAACCCATCCACCCATCTAAGAGCCCTGTCTCCAAAGATTGCAACAGCCATAGAAATACACTACGTGGACACCTGCTCGTCGAAATCTCATTCCAAAATCATAGGCGTTAATATGGAGTTGGTCCCCCCTTTGCTGCAATAACAGCCTCCACTCGTCTGGGATGGCTTTCCACTAGATGTAGGAACATACAGTTGAAGTCGGAAGTTTACATACACTTAGGTTGGAGTCATTAAAACTTGTTTTTCAACCACTCCACAAATGTCTTGTTTAACAAACTAGTTTTGGCAAGTCGGTTAGGACATCTACTTTGTGCATGACACAAGTAATTTTTCCAACAGACAGATTATTTCACTTATAATTCCAGTGGGTCAGAAGTTTACATACACTAAGTTAACTGTGCCTTTAAACAGCTTGTTTAAATTCCAGAAAATGATGTCATCTCTTTAGAAGCTTCTGATAGGCTAATTGACATCATTTGAGTCAATTGGAGATGTACCTGTGGATGCATTTCAAGGCCTACCTTCAAACTCAGTGCCTCTTTGCTTGACATCATGGCAAAATCAAAAGAAATCAACCAAGACCTCAGAAAAAAACTCCACAAGTCTGTTTCATCCTTGGGAGCAGTTTCCAAACACCTGAAGGTACCTCTTTCATCTGTACAAACAATGGTACGCAAGTATGAACACCATGGGACCACGCAGCCGTCATACCGCTCAGGAAAGAGATGTGTTCTGTCTCCTAGAGATGAACGTACTTTGGTGAGAAAAGTGCAAATCAATCCCAGAACAACAGCAAAGGACCTTGTGAAGATGCTGGAGGAAACAGGCACAAAAGTATCTCTATCCACAGTAAAACAAGTCCTATATCGACAGCAAAGGAAGAAGCCACTGCTCCAAAACCGCCATAAAAAAGCCAGACTAATAGCTACAGCCATAGAGATATCAGAGTGCAACCCTAATAGCTACAGCCATAGAGATATCAGAGTGCAACTCTAATAGCTACAGCCATAGAGATATCAGAGTGCAACCCTAATAGCTACAGCCATAGAGATATCAGAGTGCAACCCTAATAGCTACAGCCATAGAGATATCAGAGTGCAACCCTAATAGCTACAGCCATAGAGATATCAGAGTGCAACCCTAATAGCTACAGCCATAGAGATATCAGAGTGCAACCCTAATAGCTACAGCCATAGAGATATCAGAGTGCAACCCTAATAGCTACAGCCATAGAGATATCAGAGTGCAACCCTAATAGCTACAGCCATAGAGATATCAGAGTGCAACCCTAATAGCTACAGCCATAGAGATATCAGAGTGCAACCCTAATAGCTAATAACATACATAGGCATTTCATCATTCAGTCCTTTAGGAAATAATGTCTGGAGGGTGAAAATCCCAAAACATTCCCTTCTAGTATTATTAATGTCACCTCCCCTGTCTGATATCTTAACTTTCTCTATACCACAAAATCTAAAGGTGAAAATGTCATGCTTCAGGTCATTGAAATGTACTGCGACTGGATAATCCCTGTCGTTTCTCCTGATTTAACTTTTATGTTCACTAATTCTCTGTTTGAGAGAGCGGGAGGTTTTACCTATATAACAGAGCCCACATGGACATTTAATAATGTAAATAACATGGGTGATGGAACACGTAATAATGTCATTTATTTGGAACCGTTTTCCTGTATGTGGGTGGCAGAAATATTCACACTTCATCATATTGTTGCACTGTGCACATCCTCTGCATTTATAGCTACCATTTGGTAGAGGGCGTAAAAGGGCCTGGCTGATTTTCTTTTGTGGCTGGCAGTTGGCATGAACCAATTTATCGCGTAAATTGCAACCTCTCCTATACACAATAAGTGGTGGATTTTTAAATTCAGCCGGCAAAACTGGGTCCGATGATAAAATATGCCAGTGTTTCTTGACCACACCTCCCACTTTTCGCGTGTTCAAAGTATATGTAGTTGTGAACATTACGGAGTGTTCTTTGGCTTTAGCGGGGTGTTCTTTAACACACAATATAATAACATACAATACAATAACACACAATAAATAACGCACAATATAATAACACACAATATAATAACATACAATATAATAACACACAATACAATAACACACAATATAATAACACAATATAATAACACACAATACAATAACACACAATATAATAACACAATATAATAACACACAATATAATAACACAATATAATAACACACAATATAATAACACACAATATAATAACATACAATATAATAACACACAATATAATAACACACAATACAATAACACACAATACAATAACACACAATATAATAACACACAATATAATAACACACAATATAATAACATACAATATAATAACACACAATACAATAACACACAATACAATAACACACAATATAATAACACACAATATAATAACACACAATATAATAACACACAATATAATAACACACAATATAATAACACATAATATAATAACACACAATACAATAACACACAATATAATAACACACAATATAATAACACACAATACAATAACACACAATATAATAACACACAATATAATAACACACAATACAATAACACACAATACAATAACACACAATATAATAACACACAATATAATAACACACAATATAATAACACATAATATAATAACACACAATACAATATGGGAAATAATAGTGTCATAACTGTGTGACATATCCAGTTTATAAGTTTCACTTTGTTTAAAGCAGGACCGATAATAATAAATGCCATTTAGAAGAGGGTTTTATCAATTGTATGTATGGGTATCCCCAGCGGAAATCAAACCCACAACCTGTGGCATTGCTCTGCCAACTGAGGCACAAATGACCTCAAGTACAGCTCTAGTTGAATGTAAACATGGAAAGGAACTCAACACTGATGATCAAATCAAATCCAATTTGATTGGTCACGTACACATATTTAGCAAATGTTATTGCAGGTGTAGCTAAATGCTCAGTCTGTGATTGTACTGTATGTACTGAACAGTGAATGTATAGTATGGTGCTTACTGGGCTTGCTGCTTTCTCAATGGCTCACCAAATAACTTGTCGACTTAAAAATCTAACAACAAATGTTCTTCTTTTCATAAAGGTTCCTTTTTTGAGAATAGATGGTAACAATGTTTGTCATTTTGGAAAATAGCAGCTAAGCCTCAAGATGTTTACAGGGTATTGATCACCAGTGAGGTTGTTAATACTCAGAGCTGCACTCCAGATTCATACATTTTCTACTACAATATTTGACTGCATCCGTTGACTGATTTATGGGTAAAATAAAAGCCTTGTGCCAGACGTGAATCAAGCCTCCAAGCAACTCGTCTTTCTGACATATTTTTATTATGTTTTTATTTCCCCTCCCTTCTGGCAGTAAGCAGGGCTTTGAGCCGGTAAGTAGGAAGTGACTGCATATGTCACAGGTTGCTTCCTAAATAGCAACCGATTCCCTTTCTAGTGCAGTACTTTTGACAAGAACCCTATGGGCTTTGGTCAAAAGTAGTGCACTATATATAGGTAGTAGGGTGCCATTTGTGACACATTCACAGAGGTGTCAGTGTGTGAGACCAGGGGCACTTTACAACGTCCCGTAAAAGTGATTACCTAATGCATTCTCTCCTCACTCTTCAACCTGAGAGAGATCAATACTCTTTAATGGATCAGACAGACAACTAACAAAATGAGGTGTAATTCATTATGCTGATACTGTGTCATCACCATTGGTCATGAGCGTGTGTGTGTGTGTGTGTGTGTGTGTGTGTGTGTGTGTGTGTGTGTGTGTGTGTGTGTGTGTGTGTGTGTGTGTGTGTGTGTGTGTGTGTGTGAGTGAGTGAGTGAGTGAGTGAGTGAGTGAGTGAGTGAGTGTCGAGTACGTTTCCCTTCCTGCGGATGTGTCAAGGTTTCCGATGATGTTAGCCGAGCTGAAGTTCAACTTCAGAGATTGACACTTCAGTCCTTTTAGCAGGCAGAGGATAATAATGATTGAATCTGGGTCCCAAATGGCAGCCTATTAGATATGTAGTGCATTACTTTTGATCAGAGCACTATATAGCATGCCGTTTGGGATGACTTCTGACTCTAGATCAGCATGATCAGTCAGCCCACTTCAATTTACTCTGAAGAATTGAGACCAAGGGCCTGCCGATTGCTGCTCATCTTGACTGAAGATGAAGATTTTTTCCATCAGACACTCGATATGATATGATACTCCGTAAAAATATCAAATGGATTCCTGATGGCGGGAGGAGCCTTAAGTCCTTTTTTATGAATGTCTCAAAAGTGTAATGCAGAATGAATCCAGAGAAGAGCTGGAAAGCGACAGATTTACTGTGGTTAAACTAGGTTAAGGATCAAGTGGATTCCAGATGAGTGATTGCAGTAGTTACTGATTCTTGCTGTTTTTAGACATGGTTTTGTCTGAGATTGTACCAACACAGACATGTTATCTTGTCTTTAGTCTAAACTGCCATCTCATTATTCAGAGTCCACTCATGTCTAGGTGACGTTTTTTTCATGGTCCTTCGTGCCGGAAACTAAATCAGTCTTTAATACCAAGTCAGTTTGCCTACCAACAACATGCTCAGTGATCTGTTTGTTCTGTAAAGCCAACTCTTATGGTCGTTGTCATGCCATGACGACAATACAGCACAAACAGATCTGGGACCAGGTCTAAACAGGGGAGAGTAACTAAAAATGGTTGTGCTTTTATTTTCCATTCATCATCTGTCTGTTTGTGTCAGACGGAGACTCTCGTCTGGTAAAGGTCAACGGTTTCTGTAAAGATTTAAATCACATCACCCACTAGGAAAAACTGGTTGAATCCACGTTGTTTCCACCATTGCAACAACAAAAAATGTGGCGACATTGAATCAGTGAATGTTTTGTTGATTTAACGTTGAATTCACGTTAGTTGACAACACAACCAAATGTAAATCAAAACTAGACGTTGAACTGACGCCTGTGCCCAGTGGGTAACCTCTGAAGAAATATCCACCATGACACACAGAACTACAGCCTGAGAAATAACAATAGCAAAGTTGCGTCCCAAATGGAACCATATTCCCTATGTGTAGTGCACTACTTTTGACCAGGTCCCATTGGGCAGCCCTTGTAATGCACTATTTATTAATGCACTAGTAAAGTAATGCACTATTTATTAATGCACTAGTAAAGTAATGCACTATTTATTAATGCACTAGTAAAGTAATGCACTATTTATTAATGCACTAGTAACATAATGCACTATTTATTAATGACTAGTAAAGTAATGCACTATTTATTAATGCACTAGTAACGTAATGCACTATGTATTAATGCACTAGTAAAGTAATGCACTATTTATTAATGCACTAGTAAAGTAATGCACTATTTATTAATGCACTAGTAAAGTAATACACTATTTATTAATGCACTAGTAAAGTAATGCACTATTTATTAATGCACTAGTAAAGTAATGCACTATTTATTAATGCACTAGTAAAGTAATGCACTATTTATTAATGCACTAGTAAAGTAATACACTATATATTAATGCACTAGTAACGTAATGCACTATTTATTAATGCACTAGTAAAGTAATACACTATTTATTAATGCACTAGTAACGTAATGCACTATTTATTAATGCACTAGTAAAGTAATGCACTATTTATTAATGACTAGTAAAGTAATGCACTATTTATTAATGACTAGTAAAGTAATGCACTATTTACTAATGACCAGTAAAGTAATGCACAATATATTAATGCACTAGTAAAGTAATGCACTACTACCACTGGATAAAAACAGAGACAGTTTCACAAAAGCCAGAAAATAAAGGAGATGAGGTTGAAATCCAGACAGAAGCTATACAAGCCATACAAACCCCAATGGCCCGATGGTCCGAGATATATTTTGAGGCTTGCCAACTCCTATAGTCATCGTAATGCCGAAAGAACATGGGAGTTGGCTATATACACTGAGGATACAAAACATTAAGACTGACCAGGTGAATCCAGGTGAAAGCTATGATCCCTTATTGATGTCACCAGTTAAATCAACTTCAATCAGTCTAGATGAAGGGGAGGAGACAGGTTAAAGAAGGATTTTTAAGCCTTGAGACAATTGAGACATGGATTGTGCCATTCTGAGGGTGAATGGGCAAGACAAAATATTTAAGTGTCTTTGAACAGGGTATGGTAGTAGGTGCCAGACGCACCGGTTTGTGTCAAGAACTGCAACGCTGCTGGGTTTTTCACGCTCAACAGTTTCCCAGTGTATCAAGAGCGGTCCACCACCCAAAGGACATCCAGCAAACTTCACACAACTGTGGAGTCAACATGGGCCAGCATCCCTGTGGAACGCTTTTCAAACCTTGTAGAGTCCAGGCCCCAACAAATTGAGTCTCTTTTGAGGGTAAAAAGAGGGGGGGTGCAACTCCTATTAGGAATGTGTTCCTAATGTTTGGTATACCCAGTGTATATAGAGCACAAACAGACTTGGGACTAGATAGCTAGATAGACTAGATAACTCATCATCTGTGCTAATCAAAGAAAGCTCAGGGAGACTCATTGTTTAACCAGTGAAATTAGATAAGGATTTATAAAAGGTCATTGTCACACCAAATATCAACAGATCTGGTACCTGACTATAGTATCTTGTGTTTAACATCCAAATATGTCACTCCAAATATGAACAGATCTGGGACCAGGCAACAGTGTATTGTGTTGAACAGCCAAATCAGGAAGCATGAATCCAATCTCTTCTTTGTTTACATCCATAATGAGAGGCTCTGACATTCTCTTCTCACTGAAATTAAAGTTGTCATTTGAAATCTCATCCCTGCTCTAAGTTTTATGTGTTTGATGTTGTGTCTGTGCAACCTTCTTTCTGGCAGACTTTGTTTTTAATGCACCCAGACTCACACATTGGATATTCTGAAACATAATCAAAATAAGGCGAATCAGCTTAAACATTGCTAAATACATCTTCATGCCGTTCACTGGGTGGGTCAACTTTTATTCTTTGTGTCTGTGCAACCAACACTGGCAGACTTTGATTTTTAATAGGTGTTTCTAACGCTTACTTATTATCTGTCATATTCACAGGGTCAGCTTGACAAACAACACAAGTTGTTAGTTAGACCAATTTAGCTCTTCACAGATTGATTTATTTAGGCCAATTAAGTTCCAACACAGAGTGATTTATTTAGGCCAACTAAGTTCTTACACAGAGTGATTTCAGCACTTACAATAGGTGTTATTCTTTGATGAATTCTTACTACTCTTCTAGAGCTCTATATTAATCTCACTGTGTTCTGTAAATTGTGGTGAAATTGCCCTAATCCATTTGTCATTCTATTATATTACTGTATAGTGGCCACGCCTGTTGATGAATGTAAGAAGTAAAGCACGTATTCAGCTGCTTTTAAAGACAAATGGGAGCTTTTGAAAAAATATTTTCTCTTTACTGTTTATTAAATGTATTAATATACTTTATAAGATGAATGTGGAATGGGGAAGACATACAGAAGGCTCTATAGATCATAATGTACTTGGCCACAGAAGTGGAGGGAGGGAGGGAGGAAAAGGGAAAGCGAGAGAACGAGAGAGAGAGAGAGAGAGGGAAAGCGAGAGGGAAAGCGAGAGAGAGAGAGCGAGAGAGAGAGAGAGAGAGAGAGAGAGAGAGAGAGAGAGAGAGAGAGAGAGGGAGGGTAAGCGAGAGAGAGAGAGCGAGAGAGAGAGAGAGAGAGCGAGAGAGAAAGAGAGAGAGAGTGAGAAGTAAAGAGTACTGAATCTATTTTCAGCTGTAAAGCCATGTTTGAATAATATGTCTACTGTAGCAAAGTACTGGATACTTTGTATAATCTTTTAGAAAAGAACAGTCATAAATATCAGTTATGCTCCAATCCAATAACGTCAGCAAGAAAAAAGGAGCTGATCGTGGACAACAGGAAACGGAAGGCCGAGCACGCCCCCATCCACATCGACGGGGCTGTAGTGGAGCAGGTTGAGAGCTTCAAGTTCCTTGGTGTCTACATCACAGTCGTGAAGAGGGCACGACAACGCCTCTTCCCCCTCAGGAGGCTGAAAAGATTCGGGATGGACCCTCAGATCCTCAAAAAGTTCTACAGCTGCACCCTTGAGAGCATGTTGTCTGACTGCATCAAAGACTCCACCCACCCAAGTCATAGTCTCTGCTACCGCATGGCAAGCGGTACCGATGCACCAAGTCTGGAACCAATAGGACCCTGAACAGCTTTTACCCCCAAGCCATAAGATTGCTAAATAGTTAGTGATATAGTTAACCATTAGTAACCCGGACTATCTGCATTGGTCTTTTTTGCACTAACTGTTTTGCCTCATCACATATGCTGCTGTTGCTACTGTTTATTATCTATCCCTTTGAACATCGACTCGGTACTGGTAACCTCATGTATATCGCCTAGTTATCGTTACTCATTGTGTATTTATTCCTCCTGTTATTATTTCCCTATTTTTCTATTGGGAAGGGCCCATAAGTAGGCATTTCACTGTTAGTCTACACCTGTTGTTTAGAGAGAAAGACAGAGAGAGAGACAGAGAGACAGAAAGAGAGAGACAGAGAGACAGAAAGAGAGAGACAGAGAGACAGAAAGACAGAAAGGGAGACAGAGAGCCAGAGAGAGAGAGAGAGAAAGAGAGAGAGACAGAAAGAGAGAAAGAGAGAGACAGAGACAGAAAGAGAGCCAGAGAGAGAGAGAGAGAGAGACAGAGAGTGTGATAACGTCCAGTCCTCGTGGTAAAGTCCAGTCCTCGTGGTCAAATCCAGTCCTCGTGGTAAAGTCCAGTCCTCGTGGTAACGTCCAGTCCTCGTGGTAAAGTCCAGTCCTTGTGGTAACGTCCAGTCCTCGTGGTAACGTCCAGTCCTCGTGGTAACATCCAGTCCTTGTGGTAACGTCCAGTCCTTGTGGTAACGTCCAATCCTCGTGGTAACGTCCAGTCCTTGTGGTAACGTCCAGTCCTTGTGGTAACATCCTGGAACGTCAATGAGTGGAAACTCAATCTGATATTCGGTGGATATATAGGTAGACAGACAGACAGAAATACAGGCTGGTGGGTGGGTGGGCTGTTGGGTGGGCTGTTGGGTGTGTGTGTGTGTGTGTGTGTGTGTGTGTGTGTACGAGAGAGAGAGCTCTGGCTCCCGGGACAGATCAATCTGATTCATTTTTTCATTATGATATTCATGAGTATAATTACTATGCAGAGAGATGTACCTTTGGATCCACCATAGTGCTGATCTACTGTTCCCCTTAGGACAAGTCCCTGCTAGCTAGTCTGTGTGTATGTGGTTGTGTGTGTGGCCACATCCGCTGTCTCGCCGCAATATGGCTTCAATTTAATCACACAACATTAATTAGTCCAATATTGTGACAGCCTTTTTTGAATATGTCAATGTCTGGTGTGCTTTATAAGTAGATGTGTGTGGGTGAAAACTTGCATGGGTGTGTGTGCATTAAGTTGTCTATTGCTTTTCAGTAGCTCTGAAACTAACTTTATGCAAAGTAACTAAACATACTTTCTTTGGCCCGCGAACCCATTTTGATATCAAAAGTTTTTCGCAACACCACCATGTGAAAGTTATGTAATCAATAGCCAATGTTAACTTTTTTAATTTGGGCTATGACAGTCTACTACAAATCAGTCTGGCAGTACTTTTGACAGTACTTCAATCTGAAGCCAGTATGGTGATTGAAGTGATTGAAATGCATCAGAAAGGTATTGGGAAGTTCAGAAGAACATCAGGCAATCATTTTTTATGATCTTCTGTGTAGACAATGATTAGATTTTTTTATGGGGTGGATCAGCTTTAATACTGCACATAGATTGTTGCTTCCATCAATGTAATTGTCTGCATCATTTCCAATCCCCCATATATTTTTTTGTAAATATATATAGACATATGTTTTTGAAATATATTTTCCTTCATTATTTTCCCTCATTATTTTCCCCTTGATGATGTTCTTTACCCCCCTGTGTGATTTAACACCACTCTGTTCTAATGGCTTGTGGTCATAGTAGCGGGAAACAGTACATACACTACATCTAAACTCAGCAAAAAAGAAACGTCCTCTCACTGTCAACTATGTTTATTTTCAGCAAACTGAACATGTGTAAATATTTGTATGAACATAACAAGTTTCAACAACTGAGACATAAACTGAACAAGTTCCACAGACGTGACTAACAGAAATGGAATAATGTGGCCCTGAACAAAGGGGGGTTCAAAATCAAAAGAAAGAAAATCAAAATCAAATGTGGCCATCAGCTTCATTAAGTACTGCAGTGCATCTCCTCCTCATGGACTGCACCAGATTTGCCAGTTCTTGCTGTGAGATGTTACCCCACTCTTCCACCAAGGCACCTTCAAGTTCCCGGACATTTCTGGGCGGAAATGGCCCTGGCCCTCACCCTCCGATCCAACAGGTCCCAGACGTGCTCAATGGGATTGAGATCCGGGCTCTTCGCTGGCCATGGCAGAACACTGACATTCCTGTCTTGCAGCAAATCATGCACAGAATGAGCAGTATGGCTGGTGTCATTGTCATGCTGGAGAATCATGTCAGGATGAGCCTGCAGGAAGGGTACCACACGAGGGAGGAGGATGTCTTCCCTGTAACGCACAGCGTTGAGATTGCCTGCAATGACAACAAGCTCCGTCCGATGATGCTGTGACACACTGTCCCAGACTGTCCCGGACCCTCCACCTCCAAATCGATCCCGCTCCAGAGTACAGGCCTCTGTGTAAAGCTCATTCCTTCGATGATAAACGCGAATCCGACCATCACCCCTGGTGAAACAAAACCGCGACTCGCCAGTGAAGAGCACTTTTTGCTATTCCTGTCTGGTCCACCGACGGTGGGTTTGTGCCCATAGGCGATGTTGTTTCCGGTGATGTCTGGTGAGGACCTGCCTTACAACAGGCCTACAAGCCCTCAGTCCAGCCTCTCTCAGCCTATTGCGGACAGTCTGAGCACAGATGGAGGGATTGTGCGTTCCTGGTGTAACTCAAGCAGTTGTTGTTGCCATCCTGTACCTGTCCGGCAGGTGTGATGTTCGGATGTACCGATCCTGTGCAGGTGTTGTTACACATGGTCTGCCACTGCGAGGACCATCAGCTGTCCGTCCTTTCTTCCTGTAGCGCTGTTTTAGGCATCTCACAGTACGGACATCGCAATTTATTTCCCTGGCCACATCTGCAGTCCTCATGCCTCCTTGCAGCATGCCTAAGGCACGTTCACGCAGATGAGCAGGGACCCTGGGCATCTTTATTTTGGTGTTTTTCAGAGTCAGTATAAAGGCATCTTTGGTGTCCTAAGTTTTCATAACTGTGACCTTAATTGCCTGCTGTCTGTAAGCTGTTAGTGTCTTAACGACCGTTCCACAGGTGCATGTTCGTTAATTTTTTATGGTTCATTGAACAAGCATGGGAAACAGTGTTTACACCCTTTACAATGAAGATCTGTTAAGTTATTTGGAATTTTACAAAGTATCTTTGAAAGACAGGGTCCTGAAAAAGGGCTGTTTATGTGTGTATGTGAACACCCCTTTGAATTAGTGGATTCGGCTATTTCATGCACACCTTTGGCTGACAGGTGTATAAAATCAAGCACACAGCCATGCAATCGCCGCCATTGGTCTCTGGAGTAGTGGAAACGCTTTCTCTGGAGCGATGAATCACGCTTCACCATCTGGCAGTCCGACGGACGAATCTGGGTTTGGTAGATGCCAGGAGAACTCTACCTGTCCGAATGCATTTAAGGAGGAATGCTGGTCTGGGGATGTTTTTTATGTTTCAGGCTAGGCCCTTTAATTTCAGTGTAGGGTAAGTCTTGATACTACAGCATACAATAACATTCTAGACTTGGCTGGCCTGTACAGAGCCCTGACCTCAAACCCATCGTACAACTTTGGGATGAATTGGAACACCGACTGCTAGCCATGCCTAATTACCCAATATCAGTGCCCGATCTCACTAATGCTCTTGTGGCTGAATGGAAGCATGTCCCCGCAGCAATGTTCCAACATCTAGTGGAAAGCCTTTCCAGAAGAGTGGAAGCTGTTATGTCAGCGAAGGGGGGGACAAATTCCATATTAATGCCCATGATTTTGGAATGAGATGTTCGACGAGCAGGTGTCCACATACTTTTGGTCATGTAGTGTGCGTACGTATACCTGAGAGACTTATCTTTCAATGATGGGGTTTTTGTAGCTTATTAAACCATTCAAAAGATCGTGACATAATTGTTGGATTGTTTATTACAACCTCATCTCACAACTACCGGAGGTTACTGACATAACCCCGGCTCTAAAAATCAAACGCACATGTTCTCTCGCAAACCCATTTTCAAATCAGACGACCACACATGGGGTCGCGCCGCCTAGTTTGGGTAACCCTATTCAAGTATACTGTAATATTCTGCAAGATAATGTCCCTGGAACATTTCACATTAGGAGTGTATTATATAGAATAGTGCCATGCAGTATTATTGGAATCACTACATGCCTGTGGTGGATTTCATCATAACTTGTTTTTTATAAATCACATGTAAGGTATGTTAGTGTCTGCTTCCAAAATGGTACCCTGTTCCTTATATGGTGTTCTACTTATTATCAGAGCCCGTAGGGCTCTGGTCTAAAGTAGTGCACTATATAAAGGGAATATGGTGCCATTTGGGATACAGATTCGGGTTGTTATGTTCGTGCTGTACTTAGTAGGAAATGAAAAGGAGCACAGAGTAGAATGGTTTCAAAGGCCACCAATTGAGAGCAATATTAAAGACAGTCAGTGAATAATAGAAACTGACACGTTTTATTTTACTACCTGCTGGCTTAACTTTCTCTATCCCTATGCTAGAGAGATGGAAAATTACCAATACCTTTGCGTACTTGGCATTTTACAATGTACATTTTATAATGTGAACATGCACTGACCGTCATCTCTCTCTTTCTTTCCACAGGCCTTCCCATGTATATCCACAGGAATCTACGGTAAGGCTTGTTATTTTAGATCTGTGTGTTACTGTATATCCACAGGAATCTACGGTAAGGCTTGTTATTTTAGATCTGTGTGTTACTGTATATCCACAGGAATCTACGGTAAGGCTTGTTATTTTAGATCTGTGTGTTACTGTATATCCACAGGAATCTACGGTAAGGCTTGTTATTTTAGATCTGTGTGTTACTGTATATCCACAGGAATCTACGGTAAGGCTTGTTATTTTAGATCTGTGTGTTACTGTATATCTTGGATGTGATGTGTCGTACATTTTCACTCTAACCTACTATTTCCGATCATTCTTATTATCCATTCAAAACTATCCTCTTTGTATGACGTTTCATTCCACATAATTGCTCGTGACTGTGTGTCTCCGCAGTCTTCTGCCAATGACGGTCTGTCACACCACACCACTCCATTCCTAGCGGAGGAGGTTTGTGAGAGAGAGGAATGGAAGGGTACAGAAGGAAGTTTGTGAGAGAGAGGGGTAGAGGAGGAGGTTTGTGAGAGAGGGGGTAGAGAAGGAGGTTTGTGAGAGAGAAGGGGTAGAGGAGGAGTTTTGTGAGAGAGGGGGTAGAGGAGGAGGTTTGTGAGAGAGATGGATGGAGAAAGGGGGTTTGTGAGAGAGAGGAGTAGAAGAGGCGGTTTGTGAGAGAGAGGGATGGAGAGGGAGGAGGATGGTGAGAGAGAGGGGTAGGGGAAGAGGTTTGTGAGAGAGAGGGGTAGAGGAGGAGGTTTGTAAGAGAGAGGGGTAGAGTAGGAGGTTTGTAAGAGAGAGGGGGTAGAGGAGGAGGTTTGTGAGAGAGAGGGGGTAGAGGAGGAGGTTTGTGAGAGAGAGGGATGGAGGAGGAGGTTTGTGAGAGAGAGGGGGTAGAGGAGGAGGTTTGTGAGAGAGAGGGGTAGAGGAGGAGGTTTGTGATAGAGGGGGGTAGAGGAGGAGGTTTGTGAAAGAGAGGGGTAGAGGAGGAGGTTTGTGAGAGAGGAGGGTAGAGGAGGAGGTTTGTGAGAGAGAGGGGGTAGAGGAGGAGGCTTCAGAGCAGTACAGTATGATGATGTAATGTAATCCCTCCCCCAGTACTATTTACTTATTCTCTTTCTATTTTCATTTAACCTTTATTTTACTAGGCAAGTCAGTTAAGAACAAATTCTTATTTACAATGACGGCCTACACCGACCAAACCCGGACGACACTGAGCCAATTGTGCACCTCCCTATGGGACCCCCAATCACGGCCGGTCGTGATACTGTCTGGATTTGAACCGGGGTGTCTGTAGTGACGCCTCTAGTACTGAGATGCAGTGCCTTAGAATGCTGCTCCACTCAGGAACCCAGTTCTACTAACTGATCAGATGTTGGCATGTTTACTGATGGATCTAGGCTTACTGTATTTGTTTACATTTGATAGTATGATTAAGGTCAAGTTCTCTTTGTATGTTTTCTCATGAAAGGTGCAAAGGACTCTTTCTTTTCTTTCTCTAACTCTTCCTCTCACTTGGTCCCCTCACATACACACTGAGACACACTGAGACACACTGAGACACGCATTGTAATGGAGTGTCTGTGTGTGACCCATTTACAGCGAAACAAATCCACAGCCCCCACAAAGTGACAGAGAGGAACGAGGGACCGAGTTGTCCAGGGCCTCAGTGGCTGCTGCCTCAGTGGTGGTGGAGAGGAAAAACAGGTTTGTCAGGACGGCTAAGGCTAATTGACACCCTCCTTCTCCTCCCTCACGCCCCCTTATTCCAGCAGGCTCCGTCACCGCTGACAGATGATTGGGAGAGCATGGGGTAGGGCGTCGCCAGGGGTGCACAGGGGCTACCTCTACGTCTACCTCAGACGACCGTGCAGGAAGGAAGAAAAATGACTCCCGGCTCCGTGCTGACAGTCCAATCCCTCAGTCCGGCCCATTAGCCCCAGCAGAGATTCTGCAGCGGTCGGGCAGCGCACTGGTTAGCGTGTCGGCATGCGGGTGGGGGAGGGAGGGAGGGAAAAAGGGACGGACGTACCACCCATAAACAAACTGGCACCCACCGTAGGGTTGTGAGGTCGCGAGGCATGATAGAGGTTATTAAGTGTTGGTCCTGTTCTCCCATCAATCATGGGCGGCTCCCGCCACACGACCAACCTGTGGTTCAAACGGATTATTCCTTCTAAGTAGCAGACACCTCTCAATGTCTTCACAACACCGACATAATCAAGAAATTCCTCACCCGAGGTGAAGGATTTCAACCTGCAGTATGTACAGTACAGTCTGGTATGAGAGACCTTGCAGAGGCCTAATTTCTGCTGGCACTGAGAGAGAGAGAACGCTTTAGAACAGCCTTGTAATGGGCTGCAGTATTGGAGGGTTTATGAGAGGCTTGAAATGATCAATCTTGACACGGACCGGAAGGAGGGTCTACGTCCCAAATGGCACCCTATTCCCTTTATAGTGCACTACTTTTTTTAAACAAGGGCCCTATATAAAGGGAATAGAGTCCCATTTGGGATACACCCAACGAAGGTCTAGCTAGCACCATGTCAAGCCATAGATGGGAGCATTAAGTCTCACATTTACCTGACAGATTCAGCCATACCCTGGCATTCAGAACCCTATCAGACCAATCAGCCTTCTAAACACCAAAACACCTGCTTCTAGTTCTGAACACGTCCCTACCTGTTAGACCTGGGTTCAAATGGTATTCAACATCATGTCAAATACTTTATCTGGGCTTGATTGAGTTTGCCTGGCGCAATGAAACCAATAGAATAGTCTTAAATGTGCAAACCCCGCCCACTTGGCATTCGAAGCAAGCTAAGCAAACATTCAAAGAATTGAAAACATTTTGATTTGAAAGTGTATGTACCTTTGACACCCTATTGCCTATATAGTGCACTTCTTTTGGCCTGAGACCTATGAGGAATAGGGTGCCATTTTACCCAGGTCTGGTAGTCCGTGTTTATTCATCCCTCCTCCTCGTCCGTCTTTGAAGGATTTGAAAGGATATTGTTGACAATGGGGTTTTACAGTGACTGGTGGTTGTAGGAGATATGTGGCTATGTGTAATCCTCAGAGGTTCTATTTGCCTCCCAAATGGCACCCTATTCCCTACATAGTGCACTACTTTTGACCGGAGTCCACTAGGGTCACAGCCACATATCACAGACTACCACCAAAAGTAGTGCTCTATGTAGGGAATAGGGTACCATTTGGGCCGCATCCTATATCAGGATAGCCACACCATAATCCACCCAGGCTCTGTGGGTGTGATGTCCAGTGTGTCCAGACAGACACCTTAAGCCCAGTGTGGTGTCCAGCTCAAAGAGTCAGAGAGAGTCAGAAAGGGTCAGAAAGGGTTAGAGAGGGTCAGAGAGGGTTAGAGATTGTCAGAGAGGGTCAGAGAGGGTTAGAGAGGGTCAGAGTAGCTAACAGTTTTCACCCAGCCGACGAACGCTGAGCTTTCTGGCTCATGCACTCACACACAAACACAAACCTTCTAACTCTCTCCATCTCCGGTCAGGATTAGCACACACCAACACACACACTCCTCCCTCTTAACCCCTCCATATCTGGTCAAGATCCTCCCCTCCCATAATGCCTACTGCTGGGAGGATGTGCTGTATCAGTGGGTAACAGAGAACTAGGGCCCACTCCCTATTCCCTATACTGTATACAGATGTAAGATCTTCATTTGAGCCAGTTTGCTACATCAGGAAAATAATGCTTCAGCAACATGAAAGAGTGGTGGACAGTTTTCAAGAGTGTCACCGTGGTGGACTCCGAAAGAGGTGCCGGTTTAGATTATAGGCACAACTGTCCTGGGGTCCTGGTTAGAGGACAGAAATGACCTGTGGTCCTGGTTAGAGGACAGAAATGACCCGTGGTCTTGGTTAGAGGACAGAAATGACACGTAGGAGACAGAAATCCACACTTTATTACCACACACACACGCACACACACACACGCACACACACACACACACACACACACGCACACACACACACACACACACACACACGCACACACACACAGCAAACAGGAAGAGGAATAGAATTGGTGAAAGTGAATAGTGGTTTTCTGTAGTGGACAGAAAAACAGGACATATATACTGAGTTTACCAAACAGGAGCTGGTCTATTAGGAATTGGTCTAACTAACAACTTGTGTTGTTTGTCAAGCTGACCCTGTGAATATGACAGATAATAAGTAAGCGTTAGAAACACCTATTAAAAATCAAAGTCTGCCAGTGTTGGTTGCACAGACACAAAGAATAAAAGTTGACCCACCCAGTGAACGGCATGAAGATGTATTTAGCAATGTTTAAGCTGATTCGCCTTATTTTGATTATGTTTCAGAATATCCAATGTGTGAGTCTGGGTGCATTAAAAACAAAGTCTGCCAGAAAGAAGGATGCACAGACACAACATCAAACACATAAAACTTAGAGCAGGGATGAGATTTCAAATGACAACTTTAATTTCAGTGAGAAGAGAATGTCAGAGCCTCTCATTATGGATGTAAACAAAGAAGAGATTGGATTCATGCTTCCTGATTTGGATGTTCAACAGAATACACTATAGCCTGGTCCCAGATCTGTTCATATTTGGAGTGACATATTTGGATGTTAAACACAAGATACTATAGTCAGGTCCCAGATCTGTTAATATTTGGTGTGACAATGACCTTTTATAACTAATTTCACTGGTTAAACAACGAGTCTCCCTGAGCTTTCTGTGATTAGCACAGATGATGAGTTATCTAGTCTATCTAGCTATCTAGTCCCAAGTCTGTTTGTGCTGTATATACACTGGGTATACCAAACATTAGGAACACATTCCTAATATTTATTTGCACACCCCCACCCTTTCGCCCTCAAAACAGCCTCAATTCGTCAGTTCATGGACTCTACAAGGTTTCGAAGGCATTCCACAGGGATGCTGGTCCAAGTTGACTCCAATGCTTCCCACAGTTGTGTGAAGTTGGCTGGATGTCCTTATTGATACACACAGGAAACTGTTGAGCGTGAAAAACCCAGCAGTGTTATGGAGCTGTGAGGGGAACGGCACCTCAGTACCTCCAGGCTCTGATCAGGCCCTACACCCAAACAAGGGCACTGCGTTCATCCACCTCTGGCCTGCTCGCCTCCCTACCACTGAGGAAGTACAGTTCCCGCTCAGCCCAGTCAAAACTGTTCGCTGCTCTGGCCCCCCAATGGTGGAACAAACTCCCTCACGACGCCAGGACAGCGGAGTCAATCACCACCTTCCGGAGACACCTGAAACCCCACCTCTTTAAGGAATACCTAGGATAGGATAAAGTAATCCTTCTCACCCCCCTTAAAAGATTTAGATGCACTATTGTAAAGTGCTGCTCCACTGGATGTCATAAGGTGAATGCACCAATTTGTAAGTCGCTCTGGATAAGAGCGTCTGCTAAATGACTTAAATGTAAATGTAAATGTTACAGTTCTTGACACAAACCGGTGCGTCTGGCACCTACTACCATACCCTGTTCAAAGGCACTTAAATATTTTGCCTTGCCCATTCACCATCAGAATGGCACAATCCATGTCTCAATTGTCTCAAGGCTTAAAAATCATTCTTTAACCTGTCTCATCCCCTTCATCTAGACTGATTGAAGCTGATTTAACACATGACATCAATAAGGGATCATAGCATTCACCTGGATTCACCTGGTCAGTCTATGTCATTGAAAGTGCGTTGTTAATGTTTTGTATTCTCAGTGTATATTACACAAGAGTAAAGGCTGGAGAAAGTTTGTCGCAGTGACATCATGAACATTCGGCCGACATCTAACTTGTCGTTGTTGTTATGAAAAACGACAGCTTCTGCATGACAGAAGCCAATATGATATACCCATCAGTTAAAAATGAATGTATTAAATGTCAACCTATCATGCCAGGCAACTAAAAGCAACTTTCTAAACAATATTTTAGTTAGATGCTATCTAGTTAGCTAGATCTCTGGCTAGCCAGTTTCATAAAATGACCAGAGTATAGCTGACAGAGTCTTAACCTCTCCTTTTAATTATTTTATCCAGAAAATAACCCCACAACAACATCATTATTTACAAGCGTACAGAAAATAAACCCACAACAACATCATTATTTACAAGCGTAGAGAAAATAAACCCACAACAACATCATTATTTACAAGTGTACAGAAAATAAACCCACAACAACATCATTATTTACAAGCGTACAGAAAATAAACCCACAACAACATCATTATTTACAAGTGTAGAGAAAATAACCCCACAACAACATCATTATTTACAAGTGTAGAGAAAATAACCCCACAACAACATCATTATTTACAAGTGTACAGAAAAAAAAACACAACAACATCATTATTGGGGCGGCAGCGTAGCCTAGTGGTTAGAGCGTTGGACTAGTAACCGGAAGGTAGCGAGTTCAAACCCCCGAGCTGACAAGGTACAAATCTGTCGTTCTGCCCCTGAACAGGCAGTTAACCCACTGTTCCCAGGCTGTCATTGAAAATAAGAATGTGTTCTTAACTGACTTGCCTGGTTAAATAAAGGTAAATTAAAAAATAAAAATATTTACAAGCGTAGAGAAAATAAACCCACAACAACATCATTATTTACAAGCGTACAGAAAATAAACCCACAACAACATCATTATTTACAAGCGTACAGAAAATAAACCCACAACAACATCATTATTTACAAGCGTACAGAAAATAGCTTACGGGTTATGAGTGTGACAAAATAAAGGTAATATTATCTGAGAAATGTTTAACTCTACACTCGTTAACAGATGGATTTGTTCTTGTTGCTGTAATAGCTCAGTAACCACGTCAACGGACGTTGTGACAGTCGCAGAGACATGAGCTTTTTTCATGCCTGTGCAACAAGGAAATCTACAGTTGCAGCGACGGTCTACAGACAGAGTGTAAATGAAATGTACTATTGACCAGCGACACTTGTCGCATTCTAATTGTCTACAGACATGTCGTTAGACCAAGTATAAACCGGCCTTAATAAAGCAATATGACGCTATAAAAAATGTATAGAAAATAAAATGTCAACCTTGTGTTCTGTTTCATTGTTTCTCTGTTTCATTGTGTTCTTGAACGTAGCCCTGTTTCTTTGTGTTCTTGAACGTAGCCCTGTTTCTTTGTGTTCTTGAACATAGCCCTGTTTCTTTGTGTTCTTGAACATAGCCCTGTTTCATTGTGTTTTTGAACGTAGCCCTGTTTCTTTGTGTTCTTGAACGTAGCCCTGTTTCGTTGTGTTCTTGAACGTAGCCCTGTTTCGTTGTGTTCTTGAACGTAGCCCTGTTTCGTTATGTTCTTGAACGTAGCCCTGTTTCGTTGTGTTCTTGAACGTAGCCCTGTTTCGTTGTGTTCTTGAACGTAGTCCTGTTTCTTTGTGTTCTTGAACGTAGCCCTGTTTCGTTGTGTTCTTGAACGTAGCCCTGTTTCGTTGTGTTCTTGAACGTGGTCCTGTTTCTTTGTGTTCTTGAATGTAGCCCTGTCTTTCATTTTTGTTCATTGATTTCACCTGTATTAGTTACTCACCTGGTCTCATCAGCTCCTTATTTAGTTCAGTTCATTCTGTTTGTGTCTTTGTGAGGTATTGTTCATTTTGACTCTCCTAATCCTTATCCTAGCTCATTTGGGAGAACCAGTTATAGCCTTCAGTCCTAGTTTGGACTTCAGTCCTGCCTGTTTGCCTATGTGTGTATGACCATTGCCTGCTTGTGGCACAACACCTAAGGAATTTCAACAATGTAATATGACTGGCCAGAATATAAAACCCTGTATGGTTCTTCAAAAGGATCTACAAATAACCTTTGAGATTAAGAACGGTTATTTATAGAACCATTATCTATAAACGTTCTATTACGAACCATAAAAAATGGTTCTATGTAGAACCAATGTTGTAACCACAGAGGAACCCTTTTTTGGTGCAAATAGAACGTTTTCGTTATGGCACCATACAGTTTCCATTTAGAACCTTATGAGCATGGGTCTTTATCCATCAAAAAAGGGTTCTATATAGCACCAAAAAGGGTTATGCTATGGTTACAAGCCAACTAACCCTGATCTGGTACTATTTAGAATACTTTTTGTGTGTGTGTAAACCGCAGCCATGTTGGATGTAGCTGTGGCTATAGCAGGAAGTGACTCTGGACGTGTTGACATCACTGGTTGGCTGTATTAGGTGTGTAATATACAACTATTGGCTAGTAGCCATCTTGACCAATACACTCTTAGAAGAAAAGGTGCTACGTAGAACCATACAGGGTTATTCTGCTTGTCCACATGTCCCTTTTTGGTGCTGGGAACCCTTTGCATAGGGTTCTATCTAGAACCCTCTATGTAGGGTTATTCAAAGAACCCTTTGTATATGGTTCTAGCTAGAATCCTCTGAACGGTTCCACCAGCCTTTTTAAATGTTATTATTTATGACAATACATTACATATTTCATAAGGCCTTTTTTTAGGGCCTTGTTATACCCTAAAGCCGTCCGCATGCTTCCCAGCTGAAACTGTAACGAGATTCTTCCATTGAAGGAGAGGCGGACCAATACGCAGCGTTGTTGAAGTTCATGGTTTTTTAATAAGAAAAACTAGACATGAACAAACTACAAAACAATAAATGTGAAAACCCGAAACCAGTCCCGTGTGGTACAAACACTGACACAGGAGACAATCACCCACAAAACCCAACACCCAACAGGCTACCTAAATATGGTTCCCAATCAGAGACAATGACTAACACCTGCCTCTGATTGAGAACCATATCAGGCCAAACACAGAAACAGACAAACTAGACACACAACATAGAATGCCCACTCAGATCACACCCTGACCAAACAAAACATAGAAACATACAAAGCAAACTATGGTCAGGGTGTGACAAGTACCCCCCCCCCCACAAGATGCGGACTCCGGCCGCAAAACCTGAACCTATTGGGGAGGGTCTGGGTGGGCATCTGTCCGCGATGGCGGCTCTGGTGCTGGACGTGGCCCCCACTTCACCATAGTCTTAGTCCGCCCCATTGTCCGCTTCCGTGGCCTCCTAACCACGGCGACCCTTCTAAATGACCCCACTGGACAAAGGGGCAGCTCGGGACAGAGGGGCAGCTCGGGACAGAGGGGCGGAAGCTCTGGCAGCTCGGGACAGAGTGGCGGAAGCTCTGGCAGCTCGGGACAGAGGGGCGGAAGCTCTGGCAGCTCGGGACAGAGGGGCTCTGGCGCCTCCGGGCTGAGGGGCTCTGGCGCCTCCGGCAGCGCCGGACAGGCGGGAGACTCTGGCAGCGCCGGACAGGCGGGAGACCCCGGCAGCGCTGGAGAGGAGGAAGGCACTGGCAGCACTGGACAGGCGGGAGCAGCTGTAGTGATGAGACGGAGAGACAGCCTGGTGCGGGGGGCTGCCACCGGAGGGCTGGTGCGTGGAGGTGGTACCGGATAGACCGGACCGTGCAGGCGCACTGGAGCTCTTGAGCACCGAGCCTGGCCAACCTTACCTCGTTGAATGCTCCTGGTCGCCCTGCCAGTGCAGCGCGGTGGAATAGCCCGCACTGGGCTATGCAGGCGAACCGGGGACAGCATGCGCAAGGCTGGTGCCATGTAAGCCGGCCCAAGGCGGCTTCATGGCACTTGGCTCGATGCCCACTCTAGCCCGGCCGATACGCGGAGCTGGTATGTACCGCACCGGGCTATGCACCCGCACTGGGGACACCGTGCGCTTCACAGCATAACACGGTGCCTGCCCGGTCTCTCTAGCCCCCCGGTAAGCACAGGAAGTTGGCGCAGGTCTCCTACCTGGCTTCGCCACACTTCCTGTGTGCCGCCCCCCCAAGAAATGTTTGGGGCTGACTCTCGGGCTTCCATCCATGCCGCCGTGCTGCCTCCTCATACCAGCGCCTCTCCGCCTCCAGCTCTTCTTTGTGGCGGCGATATTCTCCAGGCTGTGCCCAGGGTCCTTTTCCATCCAACTCACCCTCCCATGTCCAGTACTCCTCGCACTGCTCCTGATGCCGCTGCCTGTCACCACGCCGCTTGGTCCTGTTGTGGTGGGTGATTCTGTAACGAGATTCTTCCATTGAAGGAGAGGCGGACCAATACGTAGCGTGGTTGAAGTTCATGGTTTTTTAATAAGAAAAACTAGACATGAACAAACTACAAAACAATAAATGTGAAAACCCGAAACCAGTCCCGTGTGGTACAAACACTGACACAGGAGACAATCACCCACAAAACCCAACACCCAACAGGCTACCTAAATATGGTTCCCAATCAGAGACAATGACTAACACCTGTCTCTGATTGAGAACCATATCAGGCCAAACACAGAAACAGACAAACTAGACACACAACATAGAATGCCCACTCAGATCACACCAAACAAAACATAGAAACATACAAAGCAAACTATGGTCAGGGTGTGACAGAAACAGTTCGGAAGAGTTTATGCATATATTATGACGACATTTTGTGACGTTATTTTTCCGGCTGTTCGGGCACACAATATTTTTTCTCCAGGCCAGCCGAAGTCTACGCCCCTTCACCCGTGATTGGTCAACCGTAGGGATTCTCCAATATAGTATTTTTTGTCATTCAACGAGAGACGACTCGTTTTCATGCACATTTGTTCATTGAGAAATACTGCACTAAACATCTTAGTTAAATGTAAAATTGTGCAACTAAGATCTCCTTGGCAAAAACATCAACATTAATGACATATTTCTTAGATTAATTCTGACTGTTTTGAGGAAGTGTATACTGGCTACGGCGTCACAAAATGGACAAACAGTACCATTGCCCTTTTTCTCTCATTTTTCAACCGAAGGTCTTTTAAGGGAGTATGTGCTAGAGGTTGACCGATTATGATTTTTCAACGGCGATGCCGATACCGATTATTGGAGAACCCATTTAAAAAATAATATATATATAAATAATATATATATATATATATATATATATATATATATATATATATATTTGTAATAATGACAATTACAATTACAACAATACTGAATGAACAATTAACAGTTTTTTAAAATGAATATAGTACATAAATAAAATCTATTTAGTCTCAAATAAATAATGAAACATGTCCAGTTTGGTTTAAATAATGCAAAAACACAGTGTTGGAGAAGGAAGTAAAAGTGCAATATGTGCCATGTAAAAAAGCTAACATTTAAGTTCCTTGCTCAGAACATGAGAACATATGAAACCTGGTGGTTCAATATTCCCAGTTCTTCAATATTCCCAATTAAGAAGTTTTAGGTTGTAGTTATTATAGGAATTATGACACGGCGACTATTTCTCTCTATACCATTTGTATTTCATATACCTTTGACTATTGGATGTTCTTATAGGCACTTTAGTATTGCCAGCCTAATCTCTGGAGTTGACAGGCTTAAAGTCATAATATTATTTCACGTCCAAAGAACCGTTCTTGCCTTCCAAAGAACCCTTCTTGCCTTCCAAAGAGTCCTTCTTGCCTTCCAAAGAACCCTTCTTGCCTTCCAAAGAACCCTTCTTGCCTTCCAAAGAATCCTTCTTGCCTTTCAAAGAACCCTTCTTGCCTTCCAAAGAACCCTTCTTGCCTTCCAAAGAACCCTTCTTGCCTTCCAAAGAATCCTTCTTGCCTTCCAAAGAACCCTTCTTGCCTTCCAAAGAACCCTTCTTGCCTTCCAAAGAGTCCTTCTTGCCTTCCAAAGAATCCTTATTACCTTCCAAAGAACCCTTCTTGCCTACCAAATAATCCTTCTTGCCTTTCAAAGAACCCTTCTTGCCTTCCAAAGAACCCTTCTTGCCTTCCAAAGATCCCTTCTTGCCTTCCAAAGAATCCTTCTTGCCTTTCAAAGAATCCTTCTTGCCTTCCAAAGAGTCCTTCTTGCCTTTCAAAGAACCCTTCTTGCCTTCCAAAGAACCCTTCTTGCCTTCCAAAGAACCCTTCTTGCCTTCCAAAGAGTTCTTCTTGCCTTTCAAAGAACCCTTCTTGCCTTTCAAAGAATCCTTCTTGCCTTCCAAAGAGTCCTTCTTGCCTTTCAAAGAACCCTTCTTGCCTTCCAAAGAATCCTTATTGCCTTCCAAAGAACCCTTCTTGCCTTCCAAAGAACCCTTCTTGCCTTCCAAAGAATCCTTCTTGCCTTTCAAAGAACCCTTCTTGCCTTCCAAAGAACCCTTCTTGCCTTCCAAAGAACCCTTCTTGCCTTCCAAAGAATCCTTCTTGCCTTTCAAAGAATCCTTCTTGCCTTCCAAAGAGTCCTTCTTGCCTTTCAAAGAAACCTTCTTGCCTTCCAAAGAACCCTTCTTGCCTTCCAAAGAACCCTTCTTGCCTTCCAAAGAACCCTTCTTGCCTTCCAAAGAACCCTTCTTGCCTTCCAAAGAGTCCTTCTTGCCTTTCAAAGAACCCTTCTTGCCTTCCAAAGAACCCTTCTTGCCTTCCAAAGACTCCTTCTTGCCTTCCAAATAACCCATTTTGCCTTCCAAAGAACCCTTCTTGCCTTCCAAAGAATCCTTCTTGCCTTACAAAGAATCCTTCTTGCCTTCCAAAGAATCCTTCTTGCCTTCCAAAGAACCCTTCTTGCCTTCCAAAGAACCCTTCTTGCCTTCCAAAGAATCATCAAATAACGCTTTCTTCCAAAAACGGTTCTCAGGATGTTAAAGGTTCTAGGTAGAACACTGTGCCTTAGAAATAACCTTTGTCTTCCAAAAATGGATCTTCTGATCAAAACTGTTCTTGGTAGAACCCTATCCTTCCGCAAAGAACCCTTTTGAAACCCTTTTTTCTAAGAGTGTAGAATAGTGTACCACATGGCTTGAATGGTGAAGTACACAAACTATGCCAAATATAGTTGTTATGATGTATATAGTGCTATTTCGTTATTTTATTTAACTTAGTGCTGCATGTTGGAGCTCGGAGCCTAAGATTTTCATTGTACCCTGCAATCACGCCTGCAACCCTGTACATGTGACTATTAAACACTGAATCTGAATCTTAAAATTTCTGAATCTCTGATTCTGAATCGCTGAATCTGATTCTCTGAATTTGAATCTGACCAGATAAACACAGTAAGTAAACAAATCAAATCAAACTTTATTAGTCACATACGCCGAATACAACAAGTGTAGACTGAACCATGAAATGCTTACTTACAAGCCCTTAACCAACCGTGCAGTTCAAGAAAGAGTAAAGAAAATATTTACCAAATAAACTAAAGTAAAAAATAATAAAAAGTAACACAATAAAATAACAATAACGAGGCTATATACAGGGGGTACTGGTACCAACAAGGCTAGTAGTAGAGTATAGACAATGAATGAGGCATGTATACACATACAGTTACATAGTAGTAAGGGCTGTTAACATACAGACATATATAAAACATATAACAACTGAACCCTGGTGGAGAACAGAAGTTTACAGAGGTTGTCTCAACCGTCCTTCCTGGGAATCAATCAAATGTATTTATAAAGCCCTTCTTACATCAGCTGATATCTCAAAGTGCTGTACAGAAACCCAGCCTAAAACCCCAAACAGCATGCAATGCAGGTGTAGAAGCAGGGTGGCTAGGAAAAACTCCCTAGAAAGGCAGGAACCTAGGAAGAAACCTAGAGAGGAACCAGGCTATGAGGAGTGACCGGTCCTTTTCTGGCTGTGCCGGTTGGAGATTATAACAGAACATGGCCTAGATGTTCAAATGTTCATAGATGACCAGCAGGGTCAGATAATAATAACAACTAAACACCAGCAGGAATGGGGGTCTGTTACCCCCAGCAGGTAGAGCCTGTTATTGGCTAGCCAGGTAACCAGGCATCCTGGAAACCGAACACAGAGGTGTGAAGTGGCCTCTACCACTGGACAATGGAGTCAGGCTGAGGCAGGGCATTGTAGCCTACCTAAGCAGAAAGGGCCAGAGGGAGGGTTGAAGAGAGAGGGTTTTCTACAATGTGGATTATAATTAATGGATATTTTTGTAGGGGTTGATGCAGTTTTCGTAAGGGAAAATCAAGTCTGAAATTTCAAAGTGGAAATTACAAACTTCAGAAGCTTTTTTAAACCTCAAATACAAGTGATCAAATTATGATCCCACATCTGTAGTGCACTACTTTTGACCAGAGCCCTATGGGATTCCCTATGGGTCTTGGTCAAAAGTAGTGTACTACATACGGAATAGGGTGCCATTTGAATTAAGATCCCACATCTGTAGTGCACTACTTTTGACCAGAGCCCTATGGGATTCCCTATGGGTCTTGGTCAAAAGTAGTGTACTACATACGGAATAGGGTGCCATTTGGAATGTAGGCCCTATACTCAGAGGGAGCAGGGTGAGTCTTCTAGCCCATTTGACAGAGTTACACGGTGTGCTTTGTACTCTACACTAGCCTTATCCTACTCCAACGCTACGGATGATAAACCAAATGTAAAAATACCTCACTCCCTCTTTACTCCTCACCCAGAGGACAATAGCTTTAGCTACTTTGAAAAGTAAAACTTTTCTTTGTTGCGTATCACTCAGTCGCAGCGAGCACAGATGTTTTGAATAGGAGAGAAATAAAATGTCACACGTGTTTAATTTTATAATTTAGGACACGAGTGTGTCATCAACTTCTTGGAATGTTTCCAAGGTCATCTAAGGAGACTGCTCTCTCTCATTTCTCTCTCCACACCTTTCTTCTCCTCATCTTCCTCTCTCTCGCTCGCTCTTTCTCTCGCCTCGACCACCTCTACCCCCTCTCTCTCTCTCTTTCTCTCGCCTCGACCACCTCTACCCCCTCTCTCTCTCTTTCTCTCGCCTCGACCACCTCTACCTCCCCTCTTTCTCTTTCTCTCGCCTCGACCACCTCTACCCCCTCTCTCTCTCTTTCTCTCGCCTCGACCACCTCTACCCACCCCTCTTTCTCTCGCCTCGACCACCTCTACCCCCTCTCTCTCTCTTTCTCTCGCCTCGACCACCTCTACCCCCCTCTTTCTCTTTCTCTCGCCTCGACCACCTCTACCCCCTCTCTCTCTCTTTCTCTCGCCTCGACCACCTCTACCCCCTCTCTCTCTCTTTCTCTCACCTCGACCACCTCTACCCCCTCTCTCTCTCTTTCTCTCGCCTCGACCACCTCTACCCCCTCTCTCTCTCTTTCTCTCGCCTCGACCACCTCTACCCCCTCTCTCTCTCTCTTTCTCTCGCCTCGACCACCTCTACCCCCTCTACCCCCCTCTCTCTCTCGCCTCGACCACCTCTACCCTCTCTCTCTCTCTTTCTCTCGCCTCGACCACCTCTACCCCCCCCTCTCTCTCTTTTGATCTTTCTATTTTTTGCCCTCTCACAACCCTACTGCCCTCTCACTTTCTTTCTTTCTTTCTTTCTTAACACTACCTTACCCTCTCTCTCTTCTCTCTCTATTTTCTCTCCTTCCCTGGTCTGATAAGTCGGTCATGGTCACAGCCCTGCCCTGTGTGTCCTTGTGTCCCTGGCTGTGCTGCCTGCTTTAATAGTGGAGCTCTGGGGCATTTGACACCTGGTGGCGTCTGGAGTCTTGTCCCTGTCCTAGGTGGCTGGGCTGCTGCTCTGTCCTCTAGTGGGGTCGGTCTAGCAGTATGTCGATGTTAGAGGGAAGGTTTTTCTCTGCGGTGTCGGTCGTAATCCTGACTTTATTTCCACCATGATTTCTCCTTATTCTATTATCCAGAACTAGTGAAAACACACTGCAGGGTATTAGAATGACAGTGAACACAGTGTATTTATTTCATATCAGGTTATATGGTGTATTTCTGATAGGTATTATTTCGACCTTAAGGGAACTCAAATATGGTCATACTAGATTGGTTTTCAATTTGTTCTACGGAATTCTCTGACCCAATTTATGAAAATATACAAACAACATGGTTATTGATGAGTAAATGAAAGGGGAAAGTAATTAAATTATCCAGAAAAGGTATACAGAGTTATCTTATCGATTACTGCAACAGAGGACGTTGCTTACAGCAAAAGTCTTGTATGGAATACTGTGAAACAGGACTCAATTTGATTTGGTTTACAGAATACATGGGGGAGGGAGCGAGATGAGAGCGAGAATACAGAGAAACAAACCGTTGTACTTCACACCTCTGAGGTTTTCACTTTATTTTATTAGAGAATTGAATCATGTCGAACAATGTTGCTTATCAAATTCACCATCGATTGAGGCAACCATTTTAGCTGCCCTATTTATTGATGGAGCAACAAAAACATTGTGGATCAAACATGATTGTCAGTGTGTTTCTTTAATGTCAGGGTTAGGGTCATTTGGGTTAGAGGGCCATAGGGATAGTCCTATGAGGTTCTGAGACTAAATGAGCAATATTATCTAACCGTTTCCTATCATCCTCGGTCACTGAGCCTACATGGAAACAGTCATGTAATGGACGGTACTGTATGTCCTACGTTAATATTATGTAATCACACCCTTTAATCCACGTGCCACAGACTCTGCTGTGCTCTGTCCTCTCTCTCTCTCTCTCTCTCTCTCTCTCTCTCTCTCTCTCTCTCTCTCTCCCTCTCTCTCTCTTTCTCCCTCTCTTTCTCCCTCTCTCTGTTTTCCTCTCTTCCTGCTCCATTTGCTGTGTGGAGGGTTCAGCTAAACCTAATCTGTCAGAGGGAGGGAGGGTGCGAGGGAGGGAGGGCTGGCATAGGGGCTAAGCGTCAAGCGGAGTGATGACTGGGCCCTCCAGGATTCCCTGCTCCTCACCTGTCTTCTGCTCTCCTTTCCCCCTCTCTCCCCCATCTCTCTCCTCCTCTGTCTTAACACTGGGAATACAGTGGGCTCTGGGAGATTTGTCTTAGTGAGACACTGCTGATAGGATCTGTGTATAACAGGCAGCCCAGTGCTGGGTCTCTGATGAGGACTCAGGTGGTGCAGTGTTATTTCTGCTGAAGGCACAGCCTACTTTATCAACCCAACACACCACGGCGCAGCATACACCAGAGAGCGGGATGGAGAGTAGGGAGAGGCAAAGAGAGAGAGTGATTGTGAGAAAGATTGTGTGAGAGAGAGGGGGAAAAGCGAGAGAGAGAGACTAAGTGAGAAAGAAAGTGTTTATTCACTTTTTTTATATTTACAAGTTGTGTACTAAGGTTTGAAGAGCCTGGTATTTCGACTGTATTCATTGTTAGTTGATTTGTAGGAGGCAGTCAATTTGAATGGTCTTGTTATGTAAAATGAAACGACTGTAGCCTCACACCATTGTGGAGCTGTGGAGCTATAGAGAGCTCTGCTGGCAGTGGAGAGAAATAGAGATCGGGAGGTAGGGAGGGAAACATTTTATTTTTGTGTCTGTCTGGAGTACATAGACATGCCAGTCCAGGCTTGGTGAGGGGTGAGGAGAGTGGCAGGGTGATGGCAGGGTGATGTTGTGAGGGGAGAGGAGGGGAGACAGGGGAGGAGGTGGGATGTTGTGAGGAGGGAGAGGGAGGGGAGACAGGGGAGGAGGTGGGATGTTGTGAGGAGGGAGAGGGAGGGGACAGCAGGAAAATGTTGAGAGGGAAGGAAGAGCAGGGGCAAGGTGAGTCGGGGTGAGGAAAGACATTTTGTGCAGAAGAGAGGAGGCAGGGGGGATGTTGTTGTGAGGGAGACGAATGATCATAGAGCGCTCTAAAAGCACTGCGACTGCTGATGTTGACCTTGGGCGTCTGTATGTGTGTGCTCTCTCCCTCTCTCTTCGAGCTTCTCTTGCTCGATCTCGATTGCTCTTCTCTCACTCTCTTTTTCTCTCTTTCTCTCTTTATATGCATCTCTCACTCGATCTCTCTTTCGGCCTTTCTTGATATATCTCGCTACCTCACTCTTCTTCCTCTTTTCTCTCCCTCCATCACTCTCTCCAGACCTTCTTTTCCCCTCTCTATCTCTCTCTCTCCCTCCATCACTCTCTCCAGACCCTCTCTATCTCTCTCTCGCTCCCACATCACTCTCTCCAGACCCTCTATCTCTCTCTCCATCACTTTCTCCAGACCCTCTCTCCACCTCTCTATTTCTCTCTCTCTCATCACTCTCTCCAGACCCTCTCTCTCCTTCTCCCTCCATCACTCTCTCCAGACCCTCTATCTCTCCCTCTCCCTCCATCACTCTCTCCAGACCGTCTATCTCTCCCTCTCTCCAGACCCTCTATCTCCCCCTCTCCCTCCATCTCTCTCTCCATCACTTTCTCCAGACCCTCTCTATCTCTCTCTCTCTCCATCACTCTCTCCAGACCCCCTATCTCTCCCTCTCCCTCAATCACTCTCTCCAGTCCCTCTCTTCCCCTCTCTATCTCTCTCTCCATCACTCTCTCCAGACCCTCTCTCTCTCCATCATTCTCTCCAGACCCTCTATGTCTCCCTCTACCTCCATCACTCTCTCCAGACCCTCTCTTCCCATCTCTATCTCCATCACTCTCTCCAGACCCTCTCATCCCCTCTCTATCTCCCTCTCCCTCATCACTCTCTCCAGACCCTCTCTTCCCCTCTCTATCTCCCTCTACCTCCATCACTCTCTCCAGACCCTCTCTCCCCCTCTCTATCTCTCCTTCTCCCTCCATCACTCTCTCCAGACCCTCTATCTCTCCCTCTCCCTTCATCACTCTCTCCAGACCCTCTATCTCTCTCTCCCTCATCATTCTCTCTCTCCCTCCATCATTCTCTCCAGACCCTGCTATATGATTAATAGCAATGACGTTCAAATCGATAGTGGATTTGTAGAAACTGCGCTAAATAGATTAAATGTACTGGCAGCCATCCACTCGCTACTTTTGTCCAATGCAGCACAATATTTATGATTAAGACATAATAGTTATTCTCAACACCACCAACTACCATAGCTCTGTGTTGCTCAAAAGGTAGAGTGTTGGTCGAGAGAAGAGAGAGAAAGAGTGAGAGAAAGAGAGAGAATGGAAAAAGAGAGAGAGAAACAGAGAGGATATGAGAAAAGAGGAAGGAAGGAGAGAAGAGAGGAGACTCACAGACAGACGGGCTTCCTGCCTCCTAACATCAATATTTATTTATGTGTTTATTTGCTTAGTCCTGTTGTGTGCTTTTCACAAGCTGCTGTTTATATCCCACGATAGTTGTCATCTTTCTCATCTATTTACGCATCTGTGTGGGTGTGAGTGTGCTTCTGAGTGTGAATCTGTGATATGTGTGACTGTTCATTTGGGGAAATCAGCTGATGTAAACTTCACAGAATGAGAAGGGAGGGGTTAACAACAGTTTCAGTGTTTACCGTACAGATAGAATTAGGTGATCTGTGAAAGGCATGGGAAGCCTTCAGAATACGGTTGTTAGACAAAGGGTAGTGATTGTAAGCAAGCGGTTTAGTAGCAGTTCACTACAGACTGAACTACAGACAGAAAAACTGGAACCTCTCAGGCCTGCTAGTATTCGGCTCACATTCCCATCCTACCCTCTCCCTCCCTCCGTCACCTCCTCCCTCTCCTTCCTCCTCATCCCCCTTTTCCAGGACCTAGAGTTTATAGTGCAGAGCTCAGCTGTCCCTTGCTATACCCTGCTATTCCCAGCTTCTCAGCAGAACTAAGCCAGTACTGTCAAAGATGGAGAGACAGAGAGGATAGGACGGGAAGAAGAGAGATAGAAGGGAGGAAGGGGGCCTCCCGAGTGGTGCAGCGGTCTAAGGCAATGCATCGCAGTGCTAGAGGCGTCACTACAGATTCGGGTTCGATCCAGGGCTGTGTCGCAGCCGGCTGGGAGACCCATGAGTCAGCGCACAATTGGCCCGGCATCGTCTGGGTTAGGGGAGGGTTTGGCTGGCCGGGATGTCCTTGTCCCAATGCGCTCTAGCGACTCCTGTGGCGGGCCGGGCACATGCATGCAGACCCTGACGCTAGTTGTACAGTGTTTTCTCCAACACATTGGTGTAGCTGGCTTCCGGGTTAAGCGAGCAGTGTGTCAAGAACCAGTGCGGCTTGTCAGGGTCGTGTTTTGGAGGACACGTGGCTCTCGACCATCGCCTCTCCCGAGTCTGTACGGGAGTTGCAGTGATGGGGCAAGACTATAACTACCAATTAGATATCACGAAATTGGGGAGAAAAGGGGGTAAAAAGTACTACAATAAAAATAAGAAGGAACATTGCTGTTGGGACATGCTTCCATTCAGCCACAAGAGCATTAGTGAAGTCGGGCACTGATGTTGGGTGATTAGGCCTGGCTTGCCTTCGGCGTTCCAATTCATCCCAAAGGTGTTCGATGAAGTTGAGGTCAGGGCTCTGTGCAGGCTAGTCAAGTTATTCCACACCGAATTGTCTAGAATGTCATTGTATGCTGTAGCGTTAAGATTTCCCTTCACTGGAACTAGCCAGAACCATGGAAAACAGACCCAGACCATTATTCCTCCTCCACCAAACTTTACAGTTGGCACTATGCATTGGGCAGGTAGTGTACTCCTGGCATCTGCCAAACCCAGAGGAGTCTGTTAGACTGCCAGGTGAAGCGTGATTGATCACTCCAGAGAACTTTTTATTTTATTTTTTTATTTCACCTTTATTTAACCAGGTAAGCAAGTTGAGAACAAGTTCTCATTTACAATTGCGACCTGGCCAAGATAAAGCAAAGCAGTTCGACACATACAACGACACAGAGTTACACATGGAGTAAAACAAACATACAGTCAATAATACAGTAAAAAAACAAGTCTATATACAATGTGAGCAAATTAGGTGAGAAGGGAGGTAAAGGCAAAAAAGGCCATGGTGGCAAAGTAAATACAATATAGCAAGTAAAACACTGGAATGGTAGTTTTGCAATGGAAGGATGTGCAAAGTAGAAATAAAAATAATGGGGTGCAAAGGAGCAAAATAAATAAATAAATAAAATACAGTTGGGAAAGAGGTAGTTGTTTGGGCTAAATTATAGGTGGGCTATGTACAGGTGCAGTAATCTGTAAGATGCTCTGACAGTTGGTGCTTAAAGCTAGTGAGGGAGATAAGTGTTTCCAATTTAAGAGATTTCTAACGTGTTTCTACTGCTCCAGAGTCCAATGACGGCAAGCTTTACACCACTCCAGCCAATGCTTGGCATTGCGCATAGTGATCTTAGGCATGTGTGCGGCTGCGGTGCCATGGAAACCCATTTCATGAAGCTCCCAACGAACAGTTATTGTGCTGACGTTGCTAGAAGAGGCAGTTTGGAAAGCGGTAGTGAGAGTTGCAACCGAGGACAGACGTTTTTTACGCACTGCACGCTTCAGCACTAAGCCGTCAAATTCTGTGAGCTTGTGTGACCTACCACTTTGCGGCTGAGCCGTTGTTGCTACTAGACATTACCACTTCACAATAACAGCACTTACAGTTGACCGGGAAAGCCCTAGCAGGGCAGAAATTTGAAACTGATTTGTTGGAAAGGTGGCATCCTATGACGGTGCCACGTTGAAAGTCACTGACCTCTTCAGTAAGGCCATTCTACTGCCAGCGTTTGTCTATGGAGATTTCATGGCTGTGTGCTCTAACAATACACCTGTTAGAAATTTGTTTGGCTGAAATAGCCGAATCCACTAATTTGAAGGGGTGTCCACATACTTTTGTATATATAGTGTAAATATAAAGAGAGAAGAGGGAAAAATATACAGTATGTGGTTGAAAATGCCTCTATCCAACCTGTCTAGTCCACTTACCCGTGAGTCACAAATTGCTCTGTGCTGAAAGATCATGACAGCAGGTATAGAGACAGGTAAATAGACTGCTCTACCCACCCACTCTCTTACTTACATCTGGGTCGAAGGTCAAGAGTCAGAGGTTGTTACTTCCTTACTTGTGATTCACAAATTGTTCTGAAAGATTGTGACAGCAGGTAGTTTCAGAGTAAGGAAGAAAGAAAAAAAGAAAGAAAAACATTGAGGCCTCGGTCTGCACACCCACTCTTTTACTTTCATCTGGGTCAAAGGTCAAGAGTGAAAGGTTGTTACTTCCTTTATTTATTAGAGGTTGTTACAGTGTCATGACTCAGGGTCGTGGTCAGAGGCTGAAACGATTTGATAGAGGTCGGTTATGTTATTGTGCGTTCCGGTATTGCTAGGCCAGTGGTTTTCAACCGGTGTGCAGCGGCACAATGCTGTGCCTTGAGGAACTTTCATGTGTGTGCAACAAAACTTTCCTCTGTCACCAACAATTGGAACACTCAAGTATGAACATGAATTGAATGAGCGAGAATGAACACCCGTTAATATCACGTGTTTTTGTGCGACATCACTAAATTCCTTATCAAATAAAAAAATACATATTACATATTTGTTAGGGAAATAATGTCAAATCGAGGCTAGCCTTTTTTCTATAGTTATTATCATGAAATAGTCTACCATCCAAAATATGTTGTCATGTTAAACTACATTGCAAAAAACAAATCCTAGGGCCCCCAAACGAACAAAATGTAGCTTTCGGTGGTGCATTTACCGCATTGAAGAACTTTTGTCACAGAAAAGAGTTGATTTGCAGTATGGATCAGACAGTTTGTGTAACCAACAGCTGACTGAGAGCAACCGGCACTTCATATGCCGTCAGACAATGTTAGAATCAGCTCCAATCCAGTAGAGAGTCAGCCCTTCCTCCAACCTTTCTTTTGCCTTGTTAAAAATGTATCCAGTCCATCTATTTGGGCCAGGATCGATACATTGTGTTAACACAGAGGTTGATGTTCATGTTCTGGCATAGCAGGGGTGATTAATAAGGACGTTAGCTGCTGTAGATTCAGCGACCTGTACCCCCCCCCCCTCCACACACACTCTCACGATCACGAACACGCTAATGAAAACCCACACACACGCACACACACACAGTCACACACGCACACACACTCTCACGATCACAAATACGCTAATGAAAACCCACACACACGCACACACACACAGTCACACACGCACACACACTCTCACGATCACAAATACGCTAATGAAAACCCACACACACGCACACACACACAGTCACACACGCACACACACTCTCACGATCACGAATACGCTAATGAAAACCCACACACACGCACACACACACAGTCACACACGCACACACACTCTCACGATCCCGCACACGCTAATGAAAATGCACATATATTTACATTGTACATTTGTGTTAGTCAGAGCCACTCTTATCCAGTGTGACAGGTCATCTTAAGATAGGGGAGACAACCATATATCTCAGTCATTGTAAGTACAATTTCCCTCTAAAGTAGCTATCAGCAAAGTCAGTGCTAGAAGGAAAAAGTCAAGGCTGAGTGTTAGTTGTGGAGTAATTGAAGATACTCTTTAAAGAGGTAGGGTGTCCTAGCGTCAGGGGGAAGCTTGTTCCACCATTGGGGGTTGCCAGGAAAGAGAAGAGCTTTGACTAAGCTGAGCGGGAGCAGACCACCCACAGGGGTGGGAGGTCCAAGAGACCAGAGGTGGCAGAACGGAGCGCTCGGGTTGGGGTGTAGGGTTTGAGCTTAGCCTGAATTTAGGGAGGGGCAGTTCCTCTTGCTGCTCCGTAGGTAAGCACCATGGTCTTGTAGTGGACGTGAGCTTCGACTGGAAGCCAGTGGAGTCTGCGGAGGAGCAGGGTGACATGGGAGAACTTGGGAAGGTTGAACACCAGGCGAGCTGTGGCGTTCTGGATAAGTTGCAGGGGTTTGATGGCACAAGCAGGGAATCCTGCCAACAGAGAGTTGCAATAGTCCAGACCGGAGATGACGTGCCTGCATTAGAACCAAGGTTCTACACGCACACACACACATGCTTACAATAACACACACAATCACACACATGCACGCTCACAACACACACCCACTACCACGTTGATCAATACGTCATTAGTGCTGGCAGAGAGAGTGTCTGCCTTGTCTGCCTCCACTATCATTATCACCTCAGTGTAAATTGTTAGGGCTTTATTCTCCATTGTTGTGAGATTTACAGATCCATTATCACGTCGCTGTGTGTGATCCTTCACACTGTCCTCTATTCCCTCGACCACTGTATTTCTCACACACAGCAGTGTTTAGTTTTTTTATACTTGTGTGTGCATGCGTGAGCATAAGCTTGAGCTCAGTTGTGCTCATGTGTGCATTAATACGTGATCATGTGTGCATACCAAATTGTTGCTTCCTGGCTGTCTGTCTGTCTGTTAATAGTAACTTAGCTAACTCTGTCTTTCTGTCTCTCTGTCTCTTGGGCTCTCTCTCGCTCTCTCTCTGTCTCTCCAGGTTTCCCCAACGAGCCCGCAGCAAATATTGCCTTGGAGACAGTGAAGAGCTGGGTCAAGGAGAACCATGACAAGGTAGGACCTAGCTGGATTACTGTCTCAGACTTACTGTCTCTCCTACACACACTCTGTCTTCTCCTACTCTCTGGATAGGCTCTGAGCTGAGCCTAACTGGCATTAGAGTGCCGTCTCTAAGCCTGGGTGAAGTTCTACTGCTGGACTGAAATCCACTCAGTTGTGCGATCATGTGTATCTTATTTTTTCATGTGTTGGCCTAGTCTTTTGGCCCGTGTTCCAATAACCACACTAGCTCACTACTACTTAGAATACATGACCAATACATTACTAAGTGGTATTCCAGTATGGATATATGCTAGTATGGACATTGGAACCCAGCTTTAGGGTTGAGATGGATTCACAGTGAAGGTAAACTGTCCCTGTAGAGACTGGCCAGCAGGAGAGAGAACTGGTACTACTGCAGGCAGGTCATTTGTGATACAAGTCAGCAATCAACGTTCATCCATGTCTGAGGACGTTGGGAGATGACGTGGAAGTCGGCCACTAGGGGCAACAGTGAGTGCTGTTACCTTCAAGTAGGTTTCGGTTTTGCTAGGGCTTTGTAGACGGGGATGGCTTAAGCATCTGCCTCTGATTCGAAAGGTTTCATGTTTGAATCCAGCAAAATAAAGTTATTTTTGATTCAAGCCTATCCCAAACCTTAACCCTTCCCTTAACCATTCTGACTTATGCTTGAACTTAACCCTAACCTTAAGAATTTGTAGGTAATGCCTAAACTTAACCTTAAATAATTTGAAATTTGACGTTTGGAACAACTTCAAAATTTGACATTTGAGAAACATGATGAACGTCTAATTTTGATGTGAGACTATGAGAGCTTGTTGACTACGGATTCTGGTATCTCCTGGTGTGTCCTGGTACCTCCTGGTGTCTCCTTGTGTCTCCTGGTGTCTCTTGGTGTCTGCTGGTGTCCCCTGGTATCTCCTGGTGTCTCCTGGTATCTCCTGTTATCCTGATGATATATTTTGCTTCTCCTGGTGTCTCCTGGTATCTCCTGTTATCCTGATGATATATTTTGCTTCTCCTGGTGTCTCCTGGTATCTCCTGTTATCCTGATGATATATTTTGCTTCTCCTGGTGTCTCCTGGTATCTCCTGTTATCCTGATGATATATTTTGCTTCTCCTGGTGTCTCCTGGTATCTCCTGTTATCCTGATGATATATTTTGCTTCTCCTGGTGTCTCCTGGTGTCTACTAGTATTGTACTGGTATCCATTAGTTCTACTCTAACTACTGTACACATCTCCCGTAAATATCTAAAAGCAATCATTAGTAACCGCCTCACTTGGTCGCCCGTTCGTTTAGTGTGCGTCCTGCGTTCAGTATGCGTATCAAATTACATCTCAATCTGTACTCTAATCAGTCCTTAAATGCTCTGTTGACTTTTAAACGGTTCTGAGTTAGGAAGGCACTTGAAGTCATGCAGCAAGCCAAGAGGAAAATAAACACGTAAAATGACATAAACTGAAACTAATATGGTTAAATGAAACAAATGATAATGATGATGCAAGTTCAAGTAGTACGGGCTCAGACAGTGTGGAATGGAATGGTCCGTTCGTTCATTCATTCATGATTATAGACTCGTTTTGTCTTTACAATTCTGTCCTCACAAGTGGAAGCAGAAGGCTGATTTTGGTTGACTGCACTTGATAGAGTAATGTCTGCTGTATTTGTATAGTAACATTAATTAATGAATGCTCCTAGACTGACTGGTTTTGTCTTCACTAATCATGGAGAAGTAGAAGGAACTAGCCTTGGTTAGCTGAACTTCATAGTGTTAGTTATACAGTGTATTTGTATGGGAATGATTATGTACCAGTATTCACACTGTATTTGTGTGGTAATGATTTGAACCAGTAGGTATTGTACTGGACTGAATGGACTGGCAGATAAGGGTCAGTTAGAGATCATGGTCTTTTGACTGCTTCATGAACATTAGATGAGTCATTGTTTCACAGGTTGAAGGTACAGGAAGTAAAAGGACTTGGGCTGGCTGAACTTCACAATGTAGAGCAGGGTTTCTCATACTCGGTCCTGCATAGTGTAGGGCAGGTATTCCCAAACTGGGGGAACGCGCAATGCCGCCGGGGGAATGCCAAATAAAAATGTGATTCACATTCACACATTTTCAAACAATCCATTTAATTCTTCCAACAAGGCTATCCATTTTGGTGAGTTTTTTTCTCTCGCCTGAGTAGCCTCGTTTCACTGCCAAAATTAAAATGAATCCATATAGTTTTCAGCGAAATAACAACACAATGTCAAATACATGTAGCCTAGTCAAATAATGAACATCCGATCACATTAACCGTTACGCTCTCGCGGGAATTCTACTAACAATCTGTTTGTAGCTGAACGTAGCTGCTGCTCATTCCATTTGCTCGAAAATTGATAAATGGTTAAAAAAAGTAAGAGACACATACCAGCTCTACTGGTTGTACTGCTAATACCAGCAGTACGACACCTGCACCTGTCGACGACACAAGTTGTTCTGCTTCCACGAGCAGATCCAATGCTAGCATCAGTAATTCTACATTTGTTGTTAGCCCAGCTAGTATGGACACTGACAGTTGTGAATCTGATGCAGCCGAAGAGCTCCTGCCCCCTTACCCGGGAAAGCACCGAACAACAGACCGGGACGTTGGACCATCAAAGAGGCGCTAATATGATGAACTACATTGATTTGGGGTTCACTTATATTAGGAGTAGTGCCTTTCCTCAGCCACAGTCTGTTATATGTGGAAAAGTACTATCTCACAACTCCATGAAACATTCACTCTTGCGCAGACATTTAGAAACAGAACATGCTCATTTGAAAAATAATCCACGGGAGTTTTTTGAGCAAGAATTAAGATTACTTTTGAGTAGTAAGACATGTATAAAACCAACAGATACCATGAATGAGAAGGGTCTAGAAGCGTCTTATATGGGGAGCTACCACGTGGCTAGAACAGACAAGCCCCATACTATTGTGGAGGACTTCATTCTTCCTGCTGCCGTGGATATGGCTGGGACAATGGTGGGGGAAAAGACCCAAAAAACTGTACAGACAATGTCTTCATCAAACAACACTGTTTCACGACACATCAGTGACATGGCTGGAGATGTTTTGAAACAATTACTGCTTCGCATCATACAAGCCAGTGATTTCTGTGCGTTACAGCTGGATGAGTCAACAGACATGGTGGGCCTGACACGGCTCCTGGTATATGTCCTTTACGTTTATGGGGGGTCAATTAAGGAAGACATCCTCTTCTGCAATCCACTGGAAACCAGGACAACAAGAGGAGGATATTTTTTAAGTACTGGACAGCTTTGTGACATCAAATAGACTTTGGTGGTCAAGATGTGTTGGTATCTCTACTGATGGTGCAAACAGGGAGACAGAGTGGAGTGGTAACACGCGTGCAAGCAATTGCTCCCGACACCATTTGGGTACACTGCAGTATCCACTGAGAGGCTCTTGCTGCCGAGGGAATGTTCGACAGCTTGAAAGATGTTTTTGACACTACAGTGAAAATGGTTAACTTTGTTAAAGCATTTTATGAATTATGCAATGATATGGGCAGCGACTATGTAACGCTTTTACAACATACAGAAGTATTAAAGGTTATCAAGGGGCAAAGTATTGACGCGTTTTTTTCTTATTGAGAGAAGAGCTTAAAGTTTTCTTCACTGAGCATTTTTACTTGTCTGACCGCTTACATAATGACGAGTTTCTCACACGACTGGCCTATCTGGGTGAGGTTTTTTCTAGCCTGAATGATCTGAATCTAGGATTACTGCGACTCTCCGCAACTATATTCAACGTGCGGAACAAAATTGAGGCTATGATTAAGAAGTTGGAGCTCTTCTCTGTCTGCATTAACAAGGACAACACACAGGTCTTTTCATCATTGTGTGATTTTTTGTGTGCAATGAACTCAAGCTTACGGACAATGTCAATGTGATATAGCGAAGCTCCTGAATGAGTTGGGTGGGCAATTACGCAGGTACTTTCCAGAAATGGATGACACAAACAATTGGATTCATTCTCCCTTTCATGCCCTGCCTCCAGTCCACTTACTGATATCTGAACCAGAGAGCCTCATCGAAATTGCAACAAGCAGTTTAGTAAAAATTGAATATAGTAAGAAGCCACTACCAGATTTTTGGATTGGGCTGCGCTCAGAGGTAGCCTGCCTTGGCAAATCACGCAGTTAAGACACTGATGCCCTTTGCAACCCCGTACCTATGTGAGAGGGGATTCTCTGCCCTCACTAGCATGAAAACAAGCATGAAAACTAAATACAGGCACAGACTGTGTGGAAAATGATTTCAGACTGAGACTCTCCAATACAACCCAACATTGCAGAGTTCTGTACATCCTTTCAAGCAAACCCTTCTCATTAACCTGTGGTGAGTTATTCAGAATTTTTGATGAACAAATAACATTTTTTATGTAAGATGGCTAAATAAAGAGCAAAACTAGGGGCGGCAGGGTAGCCTAGTGGTTAGAGCGTTGGACTAGTAACCGAAAGGTTGCAAGTTAGAATCCCCGAGCTGACAAGGTACAAATCTGTCGTTCTGCCACTGAACAGGCAGTTAACCCACTGTTCCTAGGCCGTCATTGAAAATAAGAATTTGTTCTTAACTGACTCGCCTAGTAAAATAAATATTATTATTATTTGTGCCCTGGTCCTATAAGAGTTCTTTGTCACTTCCCACGAGCCGGGTTGTGACAGAAACTCATTCTTATGTTTAATAAATGTATCGGATAGTGTGTGTGTGTGGCAGGCTTACAATGATGGCAAAAAACAACATTTGAGAGTTTGCTGTCCCTGGTAGAGGGGGTACGCAGCTGGAGGTTGAATGTTTGAAGGGCAACGGGACTATAACAAGTTTGGCGACTACTGGTGTAGGTTTTTGACTGAATGTTAAGCTCTCTCTGTATGGTAATGATATTCGAATGGACATGAGTCAATGTTTCTCAGGTGGAAGGTGCTGTACATATGCTGCTGAGGAAGTAAAAGGCCTTTGGCTGGCTGAACTTCAAAGTGTAAGTTCTACTGTATTTAAATTGATATGATCTGTAGGGTATTTGACTGAGGATGCATCCCAAATGGCACCATATCCCCTATATAATGTACTACTTTTGATCAGCCCTATGGGCCCTGGTCAAAGGTAATGCTATATAAAGGGAGTAGGGCGCCATTTGGATTTGGGACACAGACTAAGTTCTACTGTATTTGAATGCTAATGATATTCGAATGGATTGGCAGATAATAGTCTCTCGGCAGCAAACAAGCTGAGTCATCATTGAACATGACTCTCAGGTTGAAAGGTATAATACATGACTGGGAATAGTGAATTCTGACTATCTTCCATTGTAATGCACTCTGACACACACGCACGAACACACACACACACACACACACACACACACACACACACACACACACACACACACACACACACACACACACACACACACACACACACACACACACACACACACACACACACACAGAATAGTGAATATCTTCCATTGTAATGCACTCTGACACACACGCACGAACACGCACCCACACGCGCACACACACAGAATAGTGAAATTTAACTACCTCTCATTGTAATCCACTCTAGCTCTTCTAGCTGAGGCAAGCTGAATATGATGATGATGGGTATGTAAAATGTAAAAGACCAAGTCTGAACCCCATATGGCACCCTACTCCCTATGGGCCCTGGTCAGAAGTAGTGCACTACGTATAAAATAGGGTGCCATTAGGGACACAGTAAAAAACCTAGCTACTCGACATGTATATTCTATTTTGCATATGTGGGGCTAAGACCACTCTAGCCCTGTTCCCTAATGTAGGGCACTACCTCTGAACAGAGTCCTGTGGGCTCTGGTCAAACGTAGTGCGCTATAAAGGGAATAGGGTGCCATTTGCTGCAGTAAATATTGAAGGGAAAGCCCAATATAAAACCCACTGAGTTTTCTGTATTACAGGTTCATCATAACGACTTACAGACCTCATATGTACCATTCTGTATTGCATTTACAGACTCATATTTAGGCCTACGACATATCTCAGATAGCTGCCTGTCTGTATAACAGGTACATCATAAGGCCTAACACATCTCATAGCTATGCGTTTCTGTATTGCAGGCGTGTCCTAGCTACCTCATTACCCAGAGACAGACAATAACAGGCTTACTGATGTCTACTTGTCTGTTTGCCTGTCTCACTGTCAGCTTATCTTGGCATAAAGATGAAAACACAAACACTCTCTACGATTGAGTGGTTTGTGATCCCTCCAATAGCTATTTTCCTCCAATCTCCTGGAGTTGGCTAGTACAAATAAGTCAACATCCTAGTGACTGTGCATTAGGTTATGTGAAAAGAATCCATATATCTTCCCATTCATTTTCTTTTATCTTGGAGTGGCGGAGTGTGTAGTGTTTTCTGTATTACAGCATGGTGTCCTAAAATGTTCACTGGCTCTTCATAAGACCGAAGACATATCTTAGTCAGTGACAGTAAATAACAGTCTTACTGATGCCTGCCCATCTCACAGTCAGCTTATCTTGGCATTGATGCTACAATAGCTATTTTACCGTCTCATGATGTTAGTATAGTCCGTCTGAGAAAAGCTATTTTACCGTCTCATGATGTTAGTATAGTCCGTCTGAGAAAAGGATGACTGAACTAACATCCCTACAATGTTATTTGATGTAACATGTTCGACGTACTACATTATTTGCAAAAGCTTATCCATATAAGCCTATATTTTCCATTCATGTTATTTTATCTAGGAGTGGGAATGCGCTTCAGTCAGTGGAGGCTGCTGAGGGGAGGACGGCTTATAGTAATGGCTGGAATGGAGTCAATGGAATGGTATCAAACACATCAAACATGTGGTTTCCATGTGGTAGATAGCATTCCGTTGACTCTATTCGTGCCATTGACAATGAGCCGTCCTCCCCTCAGCAGCCTCCACTGGCCTCAATAGCTATTTTACTCCCATCTCATGGCGTTATCTAGAAAATGAAACTAACTTCCCATACGATTGTAAATGAATGAAGTTATTTTGAAAGCATGTCCATGTAGGTCTATATTTCCATTCATGTTATTTTATTGTGGAGTGGCCTGTCTGGTGTCCTATTTAAAGTGACAGAGTCTAGCATCGATCAATCTTGGTTCCGCAGTGACTGATGATAACCTTCTAAAGGTCACAGCTATTGACTACGTCACCAGGGGTAATCTCTGTCACAGTGGCTAGATACAACTGCTAAATTAACCCATGAGCTGTATACCTACCACAGCATTGTATAGTGTGATAACTGCGTCCCAAATGACACCTTATTCCCTATGTAGTGCACTACTTTTGACCAGGGCCTATAGGGGATATAGGTGTGTAATGTTATAGCTGCAGTGAAACAACACTACACATCTATCTAATGAATTATATTGCAACTACTGCATGGTGATGTGTTAAGGAATGGTTGTAGCAGTTGTCACTCTTTGTCTGGTGATTTCTATCAGGTGGCTTTATAACCGCCTGTAAATATTCAGATAAGCTGACTGTTGTGGTTGTTCTATCACTTTAACTCTCAGGGTTTCTGCTGGATTCAATGAAAATGAGACAGGAGGAGGCAGAAATAATATGATTTGTGTCTTTATGTGGGATGAATCCCCTATGGAGGACCTTACCGGTGAAGCTGCTGGGTCCAGACAGGATTTATACTCTGCCAGTGAAGAAAGGGCACATTCCAAATGACTCATTTGAAAATATGTTTCATGAATGTAATGTATGTTTCCGTAATATTTATTCTCACCATGTGTGTTTAATCAGGTTTGACCATAGCCCATGTCTACAGTAGATACTGAAAGAGAACATTCTCCCACTTAAGATTTCCTTAGCTTTTTCCCCTCATTCTTGTCAGTGAAGAATAATCTACTATAAAACAGTGTTTGTATTTTCTAAGAGCATCATATACATGTTGAAGTGTGAGCTGTCTAATGGGTTAACAATGATGTTAGCATGGCCTGGTAAATTGTACCTTCAGCTTTATAATTACACCCTGAGTTTATGTCTAATATATCAATGTAAAGTTTAGGTTCAATATGTCACACCCACAGTCAACATGATGAATAGCTGACACATGACCTTCAGAGGGGAGTGAACTGTGGGTGGGGGTGAGGGAGGTAGTGTGGGCTGTGTGGTGTGTGTGTGTGTGTGTGTGGTGGGGGTGGTGTGTGTGTGTGTGTGTGTATGTGTGTGTGTGAGTGTGTTTGTGTGTGTGTGTTTGTGTGTGTGTGTTTGTGTGGGGTGTGTGTGTGTGTGGTGGAGGTGGTGTGTGTGGTGGGGTGTGTGTGTGGTGGGGGTGGTGTGTGTATGTGTGTGTGTGTGTGTGTGTGTGTGTGTGTGTGTGTGTGTGTGTGTGTGTGTGTGTGTGTGTGTGTGCTAAGAGGAAAGGGGCAGAACTAAGCTTGTGGACAGCATCTTATGGTGTAGGGAAAGTACTGGCTACATGTAATGTCACATCCTCAGAGGTGTCCCAGTGAGCAATAGGGATGTTTGTCAAGTGCAATGTGTTTGTTGCTATTTTCATTGTCAAACATTTTCCTACATTTCAGGCATTGTATTCTTCCCCTCGTGTGTTTCATGGAGGCAAATACAGATCTGGATCCAAAGGCACAGGACAAAAGTTCAGCAGATAACACGTGTCCCGTGGTCATGCATGTAGACCCCAGAGCCAGGATGTGAGAGGGAGAGAGATATGTGGGCCACAGTTTGCTATGCATGACTACAATAGGATTAGATTGCTTCCCAGCCCCTTCCTCTGTCAACTGCTGTTTTGTATACACACACACACACACACACACACACACACACACACACGCACGCACACACGCACGCACACACACACACACACACACACACACACACACTGCGTCCCTACAGTCTAGTGTGTTTCAGGACCATGATAAGGCCTCTGTACTGGAGGATAATACTATTGAATCACTCACTACACAATGGTCTGGCCCACAATCAGACATTTTGGGGCGCTACCAGGGGTATAGACGACTGTGTGGGGGTATGTGTGTGCATGTGTGTGTCCATGTGTGTGGGCGTGTGAGTTCAAAGAACAATGACCTTGCAGCACTCCAACCACACCTTAATAGTGTTTTTTTCTGTGCCATTCTTGTACAAGGAGGAAAGGAGAGGCTGGAGAGTGATTGATTAACAGTGAGTTTATCTCCTTAGCCAGAACACTGTAGCTCCCTGCAATCCACCTTTTCCTTCCATAGCCACACAAAGGCTTCTAGTGCCGGAGTGAAATTTCCCACATAACCGTATTTGTGTGGCTTTAGAATAAACAGCCTACCAGTGGCCAGACAGAGCAGATCCTTACATCTAACAGAGCCCTAAGTGCTGTGCTGTGTGTGTGTGTGTGTGTGTGTGTGTGTGTGTGTGTGTGTGTGTGTGTGTGTGTGTGTGTGTGTGTGTGTGTGTGTGTGTGTGTGTGTGCACCCTGGGTGAAGACATGGTCCTTTAGATCACAGAGGATCAAAGCAAATTGGAAAGAAGCCCCATGTATTTCCTGTGTTGTCCACTAATGACAAAATAATACAACGATAGAAGAAATAAAATATATAACAGTTACACACACACACACACACACACACACACACACACACACACACACACACACACACACACACACACCCTTCCCTCCTGTTCATATGTTCCTCTGCCCGTTCCCTCCTGTTCATATGTCCCTCTACCCGTTCCCTCCTATTCATATGTTCCTCTAGCCGTTCCCTCCTATTCATATGTTCCTCTAGCCGTTCCCTCCTGTTCATATGTTCCTCTAGCCGTTCCGTCCTGTTCACATGACCCTCTAGCCGTTTCCTTCTGTTCATAAGTTCCTCTACCCGTTCCCTCCTGTTCACATGTTCCTCTAGCCGTTCCCTCCTGTTCATATGTTCCTCTAGCCGTTCCCTCCTGTTTATATGTTCCTTTAGCCGTTCCCTCCTGTTCATATGTTCCTCTAGCCGTTCCCTCCTGTTCATATGTGCCTCTACCCGTTCCCTCCTATTCATATGTTGCTCTAGCCGTTCCCTCCTGTTCACATGTTCCTCTAGCCGTTTCCTCCTGTTCATAAGGTCCTCTAGCCGTTTCCTCCTGTTCATATGTTCCTCTAACCGTTCCCTCCTGTTCATATGTTCCTTTAGCCGTTTCCTCCTGTTCATAAGGTCCTCTACCCATTTACTCCTGTTCACATGTTCCTCTAGCCGTTTCCTCCTGTTCATATGTTCCTCTAGCCGTTTCCTCCTGTTCACATGTTCCTTTAGCTGTTTCCTCCTATTCATATGTTCGCCTAGCCGTTTCCTCCTGTTCATATGTTCCTTTAGCCGTTTCCTCCTATTCATATGTTCCTCTAGCCGTTCCCTCCTGTTCACATGTTCCTCTAGCCGTTTCCTCCTATTCATATGTTCCTCTAGCCGTTCCCTCCTGTTCACATGTTCCTTTAGCCGTTTCCTCCTGTTCATATGTTCCTCTAGCCGTTTCCTCCTGTTCACATGACCCTCTAGCCGTTCCCTCCTGTTCACATGACCCTCTAGCCGTTCCCTCCTGTTCACATGTTCCTTTAGCCGTTTCCTCCTGTTCATATGTTCCTCTAGCCGCTCCCTCCTGTTCACATGTTCCTTTAGCCGTTTCCTCCTGTTCACATGTTCCTTTAGCCGTTTCCTCCTGTTCATATGTTCCTCTAGCCGTTTCCTCCTATTCATATGTTCCTCTAGCCGTTCCCTCCTGTTCATATGTTCCTTTAGCCATTTCCTCCTGTTCACATGTTCCTTTAGCCGTTTCCTCCTGTTCATATGTTCCTCTAACCGTTCCCTCCTGTTCATATGTTCCTTTAGCCGTTTCCTCCTGTTCATAAGGTCCTCTACCCATTTACTCCTGTTCACATGTTCCTCTAGCCGTTTCCTCCTGTTCATATGGTCCTCTAGCCGTTTCCTCCTGTTCACATGTTCCTTTAGCCGTTTCCTCCTATTCATATGTTCCTCTAGCCGTTTCCTCCTGTTCATATGTTCCTTTAGCCGTTTCCTCCTATTCATATGTTCCTCTAGCCGTTCCCTCCTGTTCACATGTTCCTCTAGCCGTTTCCTCCTATTCATATGTTCCTCTAGCCGTTCCCTCCTGTTCACATGTTCCTTTAGCCGTTTCCTCCTGTTCATATGTTCCTCTAGCCGTTCCCTCCTGTTCATATGGTCCTCTAGCCGTTCCCTCCTGTTCACATGACCCTCTAGCCGTTCCCTCCTGTTCACATGTTCCTTTAGCCGTTTCCTCCTGTTCACCTGACCCTCTAGCCGTTCCCTCCTGTTCACATGTTCCTTTAGCCGTTTCCTCCTGTTCATATGTTCCTCTAGCCGTTTCCTCCTATTCATATGTTCCTCTAGCCGTTCCCTCCTGTTCACATGTTCCTTTAGCCGTTTCCTCCTGTTCATATGTTCCTCTAGCCGTTCCCTCCTGTTCACATGTTCCTTTAGCCGTTTCCTCCTGTTCATATGTTCCTCTAGCCGTTTCCTCCTATTCATATGTTCCTTTAGCCGTTTGCTCCTGTTCATAAGGTCCTCTACCCATTTCCTCCTGTTCACATGTTCCTCTAGCCGTTTCCTCCTGTTCATATGTTCCTTTAGCCGTTTCCTCCTGTTCATATGTTCCTCTAGCCGTTCCCTCCTGTTCACATGTTCCTTTAGCCGTTTCCTCCTGTTCATATGTTCCTCTAGCCGTTCCTCCTGTTCATATGTTCCTTTAGCCGTTTGCTCCTGTTCATAAGTTCCTCTACCCATTTCCTCCTGTTCACATGTTCCTCTAGCCGTTTCCTCCTGTTCATATGTTCCTCTAGCCGTTTCCTCCTGTTCACATTTTCCTTTAGCCGTTTCCTCCTATTCATATGTTCCTCTAGCCGTTTCCTCCTGTTCATATGTTCCTTTAGCCCTTTCCTCCTATTCATATGTTCCTCTAGCCGTTCCCTCCTGTTCACATGTTCCTCTAGCCGTTTCCTCCTATTCATATGTTCCTCTAGCCGTTCCCTCCTGTTCACATGTTCCTTTAGCCGTTTCCTCCTGTTCAAATGTTCCTCTAGCCGTTTCCTCCTGTTCACATGACCCTCTAGCCGTTCCCTCCTGTTCACATGACCCTCTAGCCGTTCCCTCCTGTTCACATGTTCCTTTAGCCGTTTCCTCCTGTTCATATGTTCCTCTAGCCGTTCCCTCCTGTTCACATGACCCTCTAGCCGTTTCCTCCTGTTCATATGTTCCTTTAGCCGTTTCCTCCTGTTCATATGTTCCTCTAGCCGTTCCCTCCTGTTCACATGTTCCTTTAGCCGTTTCCTCCTGTTCATATGTTCCTCTAGCCGTTCCTCCTGTTCATATGTTCCTTTAGCCGTTTGCTCCTGTTCATAAGTTCCTCTACCCATTTCCTCCTGTTCACATGTTCCTCTAGCCGTTTCCTCCTGTTCATATGTTCCTCTAGCCGTTTCCTCCTGTTCACATTTTCCTTTAGCCGTTTCCTCCTATTCATATGTTCCTCTAGCCGTTTCCTCCTGTTCATATGTTCCTTTAGCCCTTTCCTCCTATTCATATGTTCCTCTAGCCGTTCCCTCCTGTTCACATGTTCCTCTAGCCGTTTCCTCCTATTCATATGTTCCTCTAGCCGTTCCCTCCTGTTCACATGTTCCTTTAGCCGTTTCCTCCTGTTCAAATGTTCCTCTAGCCGTTTCCTCCTGTTCACATGACCCTCTAGCCGTTCCCTCCTGTTCACATGACCCTCTAGCCGTTCCCTCCTGTTCACATGTTCCTTTAGCCGTTTCCTCCTGTTCATATGTTCCTCTAGCCGTTCCCTCCTGTTCACATGACCCTCTAGCCGTTTCCTCCTGTTCACATGACCCTCTAGCCGTTTCCTCCTGTTCACATGACCCTCTAGCCGTTTCCTCCTGTTCACATGACCCTCTACCCGTTTCCTCCTGTTCACATGACCCTCTACCCGTTTCCTCCTGTTCACATGACCCTCTAGCCGTTTCCTCCTGTTCACATGACCCTCTAGCCGTTTCCTCCTGTTCACATGACCCTCTAGCCGTTTCCTCCTATTCATATGTTCCTCTACCCGTTCCCTCCTGTTCATATGTTCCTCTAGCCGTTCCCTCCTGTTCATATGGTCCTCTAGCCGTTCCCTCCTGTTCACATGACCCTCTAGCCGTTCCCTGCTGTTCACATGTTCCTTTAGCCGTTTCCTCCTGTTCACATGACCCTATAGCCGTTCCCTCCTGTTCACATGTTCCTTTAGCCGTTTCCTCCTGTTCATATGTTCCTCTAGCCGTTTCCTCCTATTCATATGTTCCTCTAGCCGTTCCCTCCTGTTCACATGTTCCTTTAGCCGTTTCCTCCTGTTCATATGTTCCTCTAGCCGTTCCGTCCTGTTCACATGTTCCTTTAGCCGTTTCCTCCTGTTCACATGTGCCTCTAGCCGTTCCCTCCTGTTCATATGTTCCTCTAGCCGTTTCCTCCTATTCATATGTTCCTCTAGCCGTTTCCTCCTGTTCATATGTTCCTCTAGCCGTTTCCTCCTGTTCACATGTTCCTTTAGCCGTTTCCTCCTATTCATATGTTCCTCTAGCCGTTTCCTCCTGTTCATATGTTCCTTTAGCCCTTTCCTCCTATTCATATGTTCCTCTAGCCGTTCCCTCCTGTTCACATGTTCCTCTAGCCGTTTCCTCCTATTCATATGTTCCTCTAGCCGTTCCCTCCTGTTCACATGTTCCTTTAGCCGTTTCCTCCTGTTCAAATGTTCCTCTAGCCGTTTCCTCCTGTTCACATGACCCTCTACCCGTTTCCTCCTGTTCACATGACCCTCTAGCCGTTTCCTCCTGTTCACATGACCCTCTAGCCGTTTCCTCCTGTTCACATGACCCTCTAGCCGTTTCCTCCTATTCATATGTTCCTCTACCCGTTCCCTCCTGTTCATATGTTCCTCTAGCCGTTCCCTCCTGTTCATATGGTCCTCTAGCCGTTCCCTCCTGTTCACATGACCCTCTAGCCGTTCCCTGCTGTTCACATGTTCCTTTAGCCGTTTCCTCCTGTTCACATGACCCTATAGCCGTTCCCTCCTGTTCACATGTTCCTTTAGCCGTTTCCTCCTGTTCATATGTTCCTCTAGCCGTTCCCTCCTGTTCATATGTTCCTTTAGCCGTTTGCTCCTGTTCATAAGTTCCTCTACCCATTTCCTCCTGTTCACATGTTCCTCTAGCCGTTTCCTCCTGTTCACATGTTCCTTTAGCCGTTTCCTCCTGTTCATATGTTCCTCTAGCCGTTCCTTCCTGTTCACATGACCCTCTAGCCGTTTCCTCCTGTTCACATGACCCTCTAGCCGTTTCCTCCTGTTCACATGACCCTCTAGCCGTTTCCTCCTGTTCACATGACCCTCTAGCCGTTCCCTCCTGTTCATATGTTCCTCTAGCCGTTTCCTCCTATTCATATGTTCCTCTAGCCGTTCCCTCCTGTTCATATGTTCCTCTAGCCGTTCCCTCCTGTTCATATGTTCCGTTAGCCGTTTGCTCCTGTTCATAAGTTCCTCTACCCATTTCCTCCTGTTCACATGTTCCTCTAGCCGTTTCCTCCTGTTCATATGTTCCTCTAGCCGTTTCCTCCTGTTCACATGACCCTCTAGCCGTTCCCTCCTGTTCACATGACCCTCTAGCCGTTCCCTCCTGTTCACATGTTCCTTTAGCCGTTTCCTCCTGTTCATATGTTCCTCTAGCCGCTCCCTCCTGTTCACATGTTCCTTTAGCCGTTTCCTCCTGTTCACATGTTCCTTTAGCCGTTTCCTCCTGTTCATATGTTCCTCTAGCCGTTTCCTCCTATTCATATGTTCCTCTAGCCGTTCCCTCCTGTTCATATGTTCCTTTAGCCATTTCCTCCTGTTCACATGTTCCTTTAGCCGTTTCCTCCTGTTCATATGTTCCTCTAACCGTTCCCTCCTGTTCATATGTTCCTTTAGCCGTTTCCTCCTGTTCATAAGGTCCTCTACCCATTTACTCCTGTTCACATGTTCCTCTAGCCGTTTCCTCCTGTTCATATGGTCCTCTAGCCGTTTCCTCCTGTTCACATGTTCCTTTAGCCGTTTCCTCCTATTCATATGTTCCTCTAGCCGTTTCCTCCTGTTCATATGTTCCTTTAGCCGTTTCCTCCTATTCATATGTTCCTCTAGCCGTTCCTCCTGTTCACATGTTCCTCTAGCCGTTTCCTCCTATTCATATGTTCCTCTAGCCGTTCCCTCCTGTTCACATGTTCCTTTAGCCGTTTCCTCCTGTTCATATGTTCCTCTAGCCGTTCCCTCCTGTTCATATGGTCCTCTAGCCGTTCCCTCCTGTTCACATGACCCTCTAGCCGTTCCCTCCTGTTCACATGTTCCTTTAGCCGTTTCCTCCTGTTCACCTGACCCTCTAGCCGTTCCCTCCTGTTCACATGTTCCTTTAGCCGTTTCCTCCTGTTCATATGTTCCTCTAGCCGTTTCCTCCTATTCATATGTTCCTCTAGCCGTTCCCTCCTGTTCACATGTTCCTTTAGCCGTTTCCTCCTGTTCATATGTTCCTCTAGCCGTTCCCTCCTGTTCACATGTTCCTTTAGCCGTTTCCTCCTGTTCATATGTTCCTCTAGCCGTTTCCTCCTATTCATATGTTCCTTTAGCCGTTTGCTCCTGTTCATAAGGTCCTCTACCCATTTCCTCCTGTTCACATGTTCCTCTAGCCGTTTCCTCCTGTTCATATGTTCCTTTAGCCGTTTCCTCCTGTTCATATGTTCCTCTAGCCGTTCCCTCCTGTTCACATGTTCCTTTAGCCGTTTCCTCCTGTTCATATGTTCCTCTAGCCGTTCCCTCCTGTTCATATGTTCCTTTAGCCGTTTGCTCCTGTTCATAAGTTCCTCTACCCATTTCCTCCTGTTCACATGTTCCTCTAGCCGTTTCCTCCTGTTCATATGTTCCTCTAGCCGTTTCCTCCTGTTCACATTTTCCTTTAGCCGTTTCCTCCTATTCATATGTTCCTCTAGCCGTTTCCTCCTGTTCATATGTTCCTTTAGCCCTTTCCTCCTATTCATATGTTCCTCTAGCCGTTCCCTCCTGTTCACATGTTCCTCTAGCCGTTTCCTCCTATTCATATGTTCCTCTAGCCGTTCCCTCCTGTTCACATGTTCCTTTAGCCGTTTCCTCCTGTTCAAATGTTCCTCTAGCCGTTTCCTCCTGTTCACATGACCCTCTAGCCGTTCCCTCCTGTTCACATGACCCTCTAGCCGTTCCCTCCTGTTCACATGTTCCTTTAGCCGTTTCCTCCTGTTCATATGTTCCTCTAGCCGTTCCCTCCTGTTCACATGACCCTCTAGCCGTTTCCTCCTGTTCATATGTTCCTTTAGCCGTTTCCTCCTGTTCATATGTTCCTCTAGCCGTTCCCTCCTGTTCACATGTTCCTTTAGCCGTTTCCTCCTGTTCATATGTTCCTCTAGCCGTTCCCTCCTGTTCATATGTTCCTTTAGCCGTTTGCTCCTGTTCATAAGTTCCTCTACCCATTTCCTCCTGTTCACATGTTCCTCTAGCCGTTTCCTCCTGTTCATATGTTCCTCTAGCCGTTTCCTCCTGTTCACATTTTCCTTTAGCCGTTTCCTCCTATTCATATGTTCCTCTAGCCGTTTCCTCCTGTTCATATGTTCCTTTAGCCCTTTCCTCCTATTCATATGTTCCTCTAGCCGTTCCCTCCTGTTCACATGTTCCTCTAGCCGTTTCCTCCTATTCATATGTTCCTCTAGCCGTTCCCTCCTGTTCACATGTTCCTTTAGCCGTTTCCTCCTGTTCAAATGTTCCTCTAGCCGTTTCCTCCTGTTCACATGACCCTCTAGCCGTTCCCTCCTGTTCACATGACCCTCTAGCCGTTCCCTCCTGTTCACATGTTCCTTTAGCCGTTTCCTCCTGTTCATATGTTCCTCTAGCCGTTCCCTCCTGTTCACATGACCCTCTAGCCGTTTCCTCCTGTTCACATGACCCTCTAGCCGTTTCCTCCTGTTCACATGACCCTCTAGCCGTTTCCTCCTGTTCACATGACCCTCTACCCGTTTCCTCCTGTTCACATGACCCTCTACCCGTTTCCTCCTGTTCACATGACCCTCTAGCCGTTTCCTCCTGTTCACATGACCCTCTAGCCGTTTCCTCCTGTTCACATGACCCTCTAGCCGTTTCCTCCTATTCATATGTTCCTCTACCCGTTCCCTCCTGTTCATATGTTCCTCTAGCCGTTCCCTCCTGTTCATATGGTCCTCAGCCGTTCCCTCCTGTTCACATGACCCTCTAGCCGTTCCCTGCTGTTCACATGTTCCTTTAGCCGTTTCCTCCTGTTCACATGACCCTATAGCCGTTCCCTCCTGTTCACATGTTCCTTTAGCCGTTTCCTCCTGTTCATATGTTCCTCTAGCCGTTTCCTCCTATTCATATGTTCCTCTAGCCGTTCCCTCCTGTTCACATGTTCCTTTAGCCGTTTCCTCCTGTTCATATGTTCCTCTAGCCGTTCCGTCCTGTTCACATGTTCCTTTAGCCGTTTCCTCCTGTTCACATGTGCCTCTAGCCGTTCCTCTCCTGTTCATATGTTCCTCTAGCCGTTTCCTCCTATTCATATGTTCCTCTAGCCGTTTCCTCCTGTTCATATGTTCCTCTAGCCGTTTCTCCTGTTCACATGTTCCTTTAGCCGTTTCCTCCTATTCATATGTTCCTCTAGCCGTTTCCTCCTGTTCATATGTTCCTTTAGCCCTTTCCTCCTATTCATATGTTCCTCTAGCCGTTCCCTCCTGTTCACATGTTCCTCTAGCCGTTTCCTCCTATTCATATGTTCCTCTAGCCGTTCCCTCCTGTTCACATGTTCCTTTAGCCGTTTCCTCCTGTTCAAATGTTCCTCTAGCCGTTTCCTCCTGTTCACATGACCCTCTACCCGTTTCCTCCTGTTCACATGACCCTCTAGCCGTTTCCTCCTGTTCACATGACCCTCTAGCCGTTTCCTCCTGTTCACATGACCCTCTAGCCGTTTCCTCCTATTCATATGTTCCTCTACCCGCTCCTCCTGTTCATATGTTCCTCTAGCCGTTCCCTCCTGTTCATATGGTCCTCTAGCCGTTCCCTCCTGTTCACATGACCCTCTAGCCGTTCCCTGCTGTTCACATGTTCCTTTAGCCGTTTCCTCCTGTTCACATGACCCTATAGCCGTTCCCTCCTGTTCACATGTTCCTTTAGCCGTTTCCTCCTGTTCATATGTTCCTCTAGCCGTTCCCTCCTGTTCATATGTTCCTTTAGCCGTTTGCTCCTGTTCATAAGTTCCTCTACCCATTTCCTCCTGTTCACATGTTCCTCTAGCCGTTTCCTCCTGTTCACATGTTCCTTTAGCCGTTTCCTCCTGTTCATATGTTCCTCTAGCCGTTCCTTCCTGTTCACATGACCCTCTAGCCGTTTCCTCCTGTTCACATGACCCTCTAGCCGTTTCCTCCTGTTCACATGACCCTCTAGCCGTTTCCTCCTGTTCACATGACCCTCTAGCCGTTCCCTCCTGTTCATATGTTCCTCTAGCCGTTTCCTCCTATTCATATGTTCCTCTAGCCGTTCCCTCCTGTTCATATGTTCCTCTAGCCGTTCCCTCCTGTTCATATGTTCCGTTAGCCGTTTGCTCCTGTTCATAAGTTCCTCTACCCATTTCCTCCTGTTCACATGTTCCTCTAGCCGTTTCCTCCTGTTCATATGTTCCTCTAGCCGTTTCCTCCTGTTCACATGTTCCTTTAGCCGTTTCTTCCTGTTCACATGACCCTCTAGCCGTTCCCTCCTGTTCACATGTTCCTTTAGCCGTTTCCTCCTGTTCACATGACCCTCTAGCCGTTCCCTCCTGTTCACATGTTCCTTTAGCCGTTTCCTCCTGTTCATATGTGCCTCTAGCCGTTTCCTCCTATTCATATGTTCCTCTAGCCGTTCCCTCCTGTTCACATGTTCCTTTAGCCGTTTCCTCCTGTTCATATGTTCCTTTAGCCGTTCCCTCCTGTTCACATGTTCCTTTAGCCGTTTCCTCCTGTTCATATGTTCCTCTAGCCGTTTCCTCCTATTCATATGTTCCTCTAGCTGTTCCCTCCTGTTCATATGTTCCTTTAGCCGTTTCCTCCTGTTCATATGTTCCTCTAGCCATTCCCTCCTGTTCACATGTTCCTTTAGCCGTTTCCTCCTGTTCATATGTTCCTCTAGCCATTCCCTCCTGTTCACATGTTCCTTTAGCCGTTTCCTCCTGTTCATATGTTCCTCTAGCCATTTCCTCCTATTCATATGTTCCTCTAGCCGTTCCCTCCTGTTCATATGTTCCTTTAGCCGTTTGCTCCTGTTCATAAGTTCCTCTACCCATTTCCTCCTGTTCACATGTTCCTCTAGCCGTTTCTTCCTATTCATATGTTCCTCTAGCCGTTCCCTCCTGTTCACATGTTCCTCTAGCCGTTTCCTCCTATTCATATGTTCCTCTAGCCGTTCCCTCCTGTTCACATGTTCCTTTAGCCGTTTCCTCCTGTTCATATGTTCCTCTAGCCGTTTCCTCCTGTTCACATGACCCTCTAGCCGTTCCCTCCTGTTCACATGACCCTCTAGCCGTTCCCTCCTGTTCACATGTTCCTTTAGCCGTTTCCTCCTGTTCATATGTTCCTCTAGCCGTTCCCTCCTGTTCACATGACCCTCTAGCCGTTTCCTCCTGTTCACATGACCCTCTAGCAGTTTCCTCCTGTTCACATGACCCTCTAGCCGTTTCCTCCTGTTCACATGACCCTCTAGCCGTTTCCTCCTGTTCACATGACCCTCTAGCCATTTCCTCCTGTTCACATGACCCTCTACCCGTTTCCTCCTGTTCACATGACCCTCTAGCCGTTTCCTCCTGTTCACATGACCCTCTAGCCGTTTCCTCCTATTCAAATGTTCCTCTACCCGTTCCCTCCTGTTCATATGTTCCTCTAGCCGTTCCCTCCTGTTCATATGGTCCTCTAGCCGTTCCCTCCTGTTCACATGACCCTCTAGCCGTTTCCTCCTGTTCACATGACCGTCTAGCCGTTTCCTCCTGTTCACATGACCCTCTACCCGTTTCCTCCTGTTCACATGACCCTCTAGCCGTTTCCTCCTGTTCACATGACCCTCTAGCTGTTTCCTCCTGTTCACATGACCCTCTAGCCGTTTCCCCCTGTTCACATGACCCTCTACCCGTTTCCTCCTGTTCACATGACCCTCTACCCGTTCCCTCCTGTTCACATGACCCTCTAGCCGTTTCCTCCTCTTCACATGACCCTCTAGCCGTTTCCTCCTGCCATACGTTTTTCTCATCTAATTCTGTTTAATTCAGCCTTACCCAAGTTTAACGGTTGAAAATGTGGTGTGACACTTTATTTGGCTGCCGCAGATCTGTTCTCGATGGGCAAGCCAACGTTGCAATTAACATTTCTAAGTTTGGAAGCTCAAAAGCACATACACACAAACACACGCACACACCCACACGTTTAGAAAAGAGCCCAGTCACCATCGCATCACTAACACTGAGCACATCAGATTCAGTAATATACAGTCCAATGCTGGATCCGGCCTGGTCTGATGTGGACTCAGAGATAACTTCACCTTTCAAACGGACATCCCTCTATTTTAGGGCTGTAGTATTAAGCACTGGGGACGCTGGTGCCAATGACACCACGTTTACACCATTTCTCTGTACCTTGAATTATTTATTTACTTTCTTTCTGTGTTTGTCAGGTAATGTATCCTATTTCTCAACCAGCAACATGGACAAACATGACTGATATAAATACATTTGTTATTTTATGACTGTTTTCCGCTGTCTGAGTAAATATACGTTTAGGATGCAGTTGAGGATGTCAAGGCAGATGGAGTATAACGTGACAGTGGGGCGGCATTCATTGTCATTTAAGTTGAATAAGATGGATGGTCAACGTTATCACTGCTCTACAGTGTACCTCACCTGTTGAGAATGAATGGCAGATGGGATTTTTTACAATAGTTTAGAATAGATTAGAATAAGAATGAAATAGAATAATACCCCAGACCCCATAGAAACACAGACACACACATAGACAGACACACACACACCAAACATACAAATAAGGATACGAATCCAAGATGGCGTCGATAGACATGGCCACCTAGTTTCAGGCTCCTAAGCAACTTTGCAGTATTTTGTTTTTTATTGTTATTTCTCATGTTATTAGCCCAGAACGTTATTTGTGTTATTACATACAGCTGGAAATAACTTTTGGATATCAGAGAGGCGGTAACATTTCAACCAGGAATACGACTTTCCTGAATTGGATCCTTTGTTTGTACCTTTCAAGGTGATTGAACGTAGCCCAGAGGCTGCTCTAAGACGCCGCCGGCGTAGAAGAGGTATTCGGAGTGCGACTCAGGAGGCGTGCACGCCATCAAACCACTTCAAATCAAATGTATTTATATAGCCCTTCGTACATCAGCTGATATCTCAAAGTGCTGAACAGAAACCCAGCTTGAAACCCCAAACAACAAGCAATGCAGGTGTAGAAGCACGGTGGCCAGGAAAAACTCCCTAGAAAGGCCAAAACCTAGGAAGAAACCTAGAGAGGAACCAGGCTATGAGTTGTATCCAGTCCTCTTCTGGCTGTACCGGGTGGAGATTATAACAGAACATGGCCAAGATGTTCAAATGTTCATAAATAACCAGCATGGTCCAATAATAATAATCACAATAGTTGTCAAGGTTGCAGCAAGTCAGCACCTCAGGAGTAAATGTCAGTTGGCTTTTCATAGCCGATCATTAAGAGTATCTCTACCACTCCTGCTGTCTCTAGAGAGTTGAAAACAGCAGGTCTGGGACAGGTAGCACGTCCGGTGAACAGGTCAGGATTCCATAGCCGCAGGCAGAACAGTTGAAACTGGAGCAGCAGCACAGCCAGGTGGACTGGGGACAGCAAGGAGTCATCATGCCAGGTAGTCCTGAGGCATGGTCCTAGGGCTCAGGTCTTCCGAGAGAGAGAAAGGAAGAGAGAAAGAGAGAATTAGAGAGAGCATACTTAAATTCACACAGGACACCGGATAAGACAGGAGAAGTAACTCCAGATATAACAAACTGACCCTAGCCCCCCGACACATGAACTACTGCAGCATAAATATTGGAAGCTGAGACAGGAGGGGTCAGGAAACACTGTGGCCCCATCCGATGATACCCCCGGACAGGGCCAAACAGGAAGGATATAACCCCACCCACTTTGCCAAAGCACAGCCCCCACACCACTAGAGGGATATCTTCAACCACCAACTTACCATCCTGAGACAAGGCCGAGTATAGCCCACAAAGATCTCCGCCACGGCACAACCCAAGGGGAGGCACCAACCCAGACAGGAAGATCACGTCAGTGACTCAACCCACTGAAGTGACGCACCCCTCCCAGGGACGGCATGAAAGAGCACCAGTAAGCCAGTGACTCAGCCCCTGTAATAGGGTTAGAGGCAGAGCATCCCAGTGGAAAGAGGGGAACCGGCCAGGCAGAGACAACAAGGGCGGTTCGTTGCTCCAGAGCCTTTCCATTCACCTTCACACTCCTGGGCCAGACTACACTCAATCATATGACCCACTGAAGAGACTTAATGGTTGAGACTGAGTCTGCGTCTCTCACATGGGTAGGCAGACCATTCCATAAAAATGGAGCTCTATGGGAGAAAGCCCTGCCTCCAGCTGTTTGCTTAGAAATTCTAGGGACAATTAGGAGGCCTGCGTCTTGTGTCCGTTGCGTACATGTTGGTATGTATGGCAGGACCAAATCAGAGAGATAGGTAGGAGCAAGCCCATGTAATGCTTTGTATGCTATCAGTAAAACCTTGAAATCAGCTCTTGCCTTAACAGGAAGCCAGTGTAGGGAGGCTAGCACTGGAGTAATATGATCAAATTTTTTGGTTCTAGTCAGGATTCTAGCAGCCGTCTTTAGCACTAACAGAAGTTTATTTAGTGCTTTTCCGGGTAGCTGGAAAGTAGAGCATTGCAGTAGTCTAACCTAGAAGTGACAAAAAGCATGGATACATTTTTCTGCATCATTTTTGGACAGAAAGTTTCTGATTTTTGCAATGTTACGTAGATAGAAAAAAGCTGTCCTTGAAACAGTCTTGATATGTTCGTCAAAAGAGAGATCAGGGTCCAGAGTAACGCCGAGGTCCTTCACAGTTTTATTTGAGACGACTGTACAACCATGAAGATTAAGAACAGAAAGCAGCTCTTTCAGTAGTTTAGTTGGAATTGGATCCGGTATGCAGCTTGAAGGTTTAGGCCACCATTATTTTCATCATTGTGTCAAGAGATATAGTACTAAAACACTTGAGTGTCTCTCTTGATCCTAGGTCCTGGCAGTTGTGCAGACTCAGAACAACTGAGCTTTGAAGGAATACGCAGATTTAAAGAGGAGTCTGTCATTTGCTTACTAATAATCATGATCTTGTCCTCAAAGAAGTGAGTACACCCCTAAGTGAAAATGTCCAAATTGGGCCAGCGGTTTAGACATTAATGGCTGTGTGTTGAGTTATTTTGAGGGGACAGCAAATTTACACTGTTATACAAGCTGTACACTCACTACTTTACATTGTAGCAAAGTGTCATTTCTTCAGTGTTGTCACATGAAAAGATATACTCAAATATTTACAAAAATGTGAGGGGTGTACTCACTATTGTGATATACTGTATATAGTGTGGTGAAGAAGGCGCAACAGCGCCTCTAAAGCCTAAGCAGGCTGAATCCAATTTGGATTGGCCCCTAAGACCCTCACAAACTTTTACAGATGCACCACTGAGAGCATCCTTTCGGGCTGTAGTTTTAGATTTCTGTCTATTGTTGTGCATTTCGCTACACCCTCAATAACATGTGCTGGACATGTGTATGCGACCAACATGTGTATTTATTTGACACACTCACACACACACACACACACACACACACACACACACACACACACACACACACACACACACACACACACACGCACAGTTGCATGTTTTACATCACATCAGAAGCATGTTAATCAGGCTGTGAGCCAGCTCTCTGCCTCAAATACTTCTATATAGGAAATCAAGTTGTCACTACAGAGGGATACTGTACTGCAGGATCTGCATCCCAAATGGCACCCTATTCTCTACATAGTGCATTATTTTGACCAGAGCCCTATCAAAAGTAGTTCACTATTTAGGGAAAAGGGTGCCATTTCGAGTGCAGGCAGACTGTAAGGTTGAAGACGTGTAGAACAGGTAAAGAGAGATGCTGTGGCTCTCTGTTTCCCGCTGTGTTGCTGTATAGCCCCTGTGGATTGAACATACATTAGCTCTGGCCGACAGAGAGAGAGAGAGAGAGGGAGAGAGAGAGAGAGAGAGAGAGAGAGAGGGAGACATTGATCTGAGCTGAGCATGCCCTGCGGAGGCTGATATAGTACGATACGAGGCTGATGGGTTGTATGCGATTAGCATGGCGTTCAAAGGCTGGAGCTGGTCTTTTGAAGTTAGCGCCGTCTCCTCCCTTTGAACCATTGCCGCTGTGTGTGTGTGTGTGTGTCGCAGTGAGTGGGGAGGTGGGGAAACGGGGTCAGATCTGATGCTGAGAGACATGAGTAAACACTGAACACCCAGCTTAGGCCTGAACACTGCTCTGTTACACTTCCACTGTAACAATAGGATGGAGGAGAGGTGGGGTATTGAACACCACCCAGTCTGAGACTGTAACATTAGGATGGAGGAGAGGTGGGGTATTGAACACCACCCAGTCTCAGACTGTAACATTAGGATGGAGGAGAGGTGGGGTATTGAACACCACCCAGTCTGAGACTGTAACATTAGGATGGAGGAGAGGTGGGGTATTGAACACCACCCAGTCTCAGACTGTAACATTAGGATGGAGGAGAGGTGGGATATTGAACACCACCCAGTCTCAGACTGTAACATTAGGATGGAGGAGAGGTGGGGTATTGAACACCACCCAGTCTGAGACTGTAACATTAGGATGGAGGAGAGGTGGGGTATTGAACACCACCCAGTCTGAGACTGTAACATTAGGATGGAGGAGAGGTGGGATATTGAACACCACCCAGTCTGAGACTGTAACATTAGGATGGAGGAGAGGTGGGATATTGAACACCACCCAGTCTGAGACTGTAACATTAGGATGGAGGAGAGGTGGGATATTGAACACCACCCAGTCTGAGACTGTAACATTAGGATGGAGGAGAGGTGGGGTATTGAACACCACCCAGTCTGAGACTGTAACATTAGGATGGAGGAGAGGTGGGGTATTGAACACCACCCAGTCTCAGACTGTAACATTAGGATGGAGGAGAGGTGGGATATTGAACACCACCCAGTCTGAGACTGTAACATTAGGATGGAGGAGAGGTGGGGTATTAAACACCACCCAGTCTGAAACTGTAACATTAGGATGGAGGAGAGGTGGGGTATTGAACACCACCCAGTCTCAGACTGTAACATTAGGATGGAGGAGAGGTGGGATATTGAACACCACCCAGTCTCAGACTGTAACATTAGGATGGAGGAGAGGTGGGGTATTGAACACCACCCAGTCTGAGACTGTAACATTAGGATGGAGGAGAGGTGGGATATTGAACACCACCCAGTCTCAGACTGTAACATTAGGATGGAGGAGAGGTGGGATATTGAACACCACCCAGTCTCAGACTGTAACATTAGGATGGAGGAGAGGTGGGATATTGAACACCACCCAGTCTGAGACTGTAACATTATGATGGAGGAGAGTTGGGGTATTGAACACCACCCAGTCTCAGACTGTAACATTAGGATGGAGGAGAGGTGGGATATTGAACACCACCCAGTCTCAGACTGTAACATTAGGATGGAGGAGAGGTGGGGTATTGAACACCACCCAGTCTCAGACTGTAACATTAGGATGGAGGAGAGGTGGGGTATTGAACACCACCCAGTCTGAGACTGTAACATTAGGATGGAGGAGAGGTGGAATATTGAACACAACCCAGTCTGAGACTGTAACATTAGGATGAAGGAGAGGTGGAATATTGAACACAACCCAGTCTCAGATGGTAACATTAGGATGAAGGAGAGGTGGAATATTGAACACAACCCAGTCTGAGACTGTAACATTAGGATGGAGGAGAGTTGGGGTATTGAACACAACCCAGTCTGAGACTGTAACATTAGGATGGAGGAGAGGTGGGGTATTGAACACCACCCAGTCTGAGACTGTAACATTAGGATGGAGGAGAGGTGGGGTATTGAACACCACCCAGTCTGAGACTGTAACATTAGGATGGAGGAGAGGTGGGGTATTGAACACCACCCAGTCTGAGACTGTAACATTAGGATGGAGGAGAGTTGGGGTATTGAACACCACCCAGTCTGAGACTGTAACATTAGGATGGAGGAGAGGTGGGGTATTGAAAACCACCCAGTCTCAGACTGTAACATTAGGATGGAGGAGAGGTGGGATATTGAACACCACCCAGTCTGAGACTGTAACATTATGATGGAGGAGAGTTGGGGTATTGAACACCACCCAGTCTCAGACTGTAACATTAGGATGGAGGAGAGGTGGGATATTGAACACCACCCAGTCTCAGACTGTAACATTAGGATGGAGGAGAGGTGGGGTATTGAACACCACCCAGTCTCAGACTGTAACATTAGGATGGAGGAGAGGTGGGGTATTGAACACCACCCAGTCTGAGACTGTAACATTAGGATGGAGGAGAGGTGGAATATTGAACACAACCCAGTCTGAGACTGTAACATTAGGATGAAGGAGAGGTGGAATATTGAACACAACCCAGTCTCAGATGGTAACATTAGGATGAAGGAGAGGTGGAATATTGAACACAACCCAGTCTGAGACTGTAACATTAGGATGGAGGAGAGTTGGGGTATTGAACACAACCCAGTCTGAGACTGTAACATTAGGATGGAGGAGAGGTGGGGTATTGAACACCACCCAGTCTGAGACTGTAACATTAGGATGGAGGAGAGGTGGGGTATTGAACACCACCCAGTCTGAGACTGTAACATTAGGATGGAGGAGAGTTGGGGTATTGAACACCACCCAGTCTGAGACTGTAACATTAGGATGGAGGAGAGGTGGGGTATTGAAAACCACCCAGTCTGAGACTGTAACATTAGGATGGAGGAGAGTTGGGGTATTGAACACCACCCAGTCTGAGACTGTAACATTAGGATGGAGGAGAGTTGGGGTATTGAACACCACCCCGTCTGAGACTGTAACATTAGGATGGAGGAGAGGTGGAATATTGAACACAACCCAGTCTCAGACTGTAACATTAGGATGAAGGAGAGTTGGGGTATTGAACACAACCCAGTCTGAGACTGTAACATTAGGATGGAGGAGAGGTGGGGTATTGAACACCACCCAGTCTGATACTGTAACATTATGATGGAGGAGAATTGGGGTATTGAACACAACCCAGTCTGAGACTGTAACATTAGGATGGAGGAGAGTTGGGGTATTGAACACCACCCAGTTTGAGACTGTAACATTAGGATGGAAGAGAGTTGGGGTATTGAACACCACCCAGTCTGAGACTGTAACATTAGGATGGAGGAGAGTTGGGGTATTGAACACCACCCAGTCTGAGACTGTAACATTAGGATGGAGGAGAGTTGGGGTATTGAACACCACCCAGTCTGAGACTGTAACATTAGGATGGAGGAGAGGTGGGGTATTGAACACCACCCAGTCTGAGACTGTAACATTATGATGGAGGAGAGTTGGGGTATTGAACACCACCCAGTCTGAGACTGTAACATTGGGAAGGACTCAATAGTAAATTTAGTGAATAAACAGATCTGGCACAGAGCTAGATGTATGCACCCTTAGATATTGAGCCACCCCAGATTTGACCCCTGGGGGCGTGGTAGACACTACAACAACAAAAAATACAAAAACATGTAAATACGTATTTAGCTTCCAGTCATTGTCTATATACCAAGTATCATTCAGATGAAATTGGAACTGAGTTGATAGCCCATAGTATTCCGAAGTTAGAGGTGAAGGTTTCATGGCACCGGCGCCCATATTGGTGGCCATCTTGGGTTGTAAACCATTTACCTGTTTTACAAAAGGTTCATCAAATAAAAAAAGTGTTACTGCTTGACAGACAGTTTCTTTTTGCAATCATTAGCAATTTGGGGAAGAAGAACAAAAGACCCCCGTTGGCACTTTTAAGCCAAAAATATGTCGACGCTTTTAGGGTTAAATAGTATTCTCAATGGTGAATCTTCATGGAAAGTTCTCTTAAATCCCAGATTTAATCTGTGTCCAGGAAACCGACCCTAAAACGACTCAGACTCCACACAGACACCACCCAGTTTCATACTACTTTAACATTGATGGAAGAGTCATTTTGTTTATTGAATGCCACTCTGTCAGCCTTTTACTAGTATAACATGATAGTAGAGGTATACCATTTTGGTTGAAGAGATTGAGGAGGCTCAGCATTCACAATTGGAAAGGGAAAAGGAGAGGGGGATACCTAGTCAGTTATACAACTGATTGTATTCAACTGAAACGTGTCTTCCACATTTAACCCAAACCCTCTGAATCGAGAGGTGAGGGTGGCTGCCTTAATCGACATCCACATCATCGGCGCCCGGGGAACAGTGACCCACTAAAGACCCGATATATACCGTCCAATCTATTGGACCCACCAGATAATATATAGTATCCGATCTGAGTCCAGAGTCATGTTCAGTACAGCACACACTAGAGAAATGTTTTGCAACAGAAAAAGTTCATGCTGATATTACTTTGACTTTGGTTTATGAAAATGGAAATCTTAAGATGAATTCACTAATTGTAAGTCACTCTTGATAGGAGCATCTGCTAAATTACTCAAATGTTTAAAAAAAAATGACTTGTGAGACCGGTTGAAGTTGATATTTACAGGGTTGTGGAAAGTATTCAGACCCTTTCCCCTTTTCCACATGTTGTTATGTTACAGCCGTATTCTAAAATGGAGGAAATAAAACATGTTCCTCATCAATCTACGAGCAGTACCCCATAATGACAATAAAACATGTTCCTCATCAATCTACGAGCAGTACCCCATAATGACAATAAAACATGTTCCTCATCAATCTACGAGCAGTACCCCATAATGACAATAAAACATGTTCCTCATCAATCTACGAGCAGTACCCCATAATGACAATAAAACATGTTCCTCATCAATCTACGAGCAGTACCCCATAATGACAATAAAACATGTTCCTCATCAATCTACGAGCAGTACCCCATAATGACAATAAAACATGTTCCTCATCAATCTACGAGCAGTACCCCATAATGACAATAAAACATGTTCCTCATCAATCGACGAGCAGTACCCCATAATGACAATAAAACATGTTCCTCATCAATCTACGAGCAGTACCCCATAATGACAATAAAACATGTTCCTCATCAATCTACGAGCAGTACCCCATAATGACAATGCAAAAACAGGTTATTAGAAATGTTAGCAAATTCATAAAACGTTTTAATAAAAAACAAAAATACCTTATTTACATAAATATTCAGACCCTTTGCTATGAGACTCGAAATTGAGCTCAGCTGTATCCTGTTTCCATTGATCCTACTTGAGATGGTAAATTAAATTGATTGGACATGATTTGGAAAGGCACACACCTGTATTTATAAGGTCCCACACTTGACAGTGCATGTCAGAGCAAAAATCAAGCCATGAAGGAATTGTCCGTAGAGCTCTGAGACAGGATTGTGTCAAGGAACAGATCTGGGGAAGGGTACCAAAAAATGTCTGCAGCATTGAAGGTCCCCAAGAACACAGTGGCCTCCATCATTCTTAAATGAGAGAATGATGGAACCACCAAGACTCTTCCTAGAGCTGGCAGCTTGATCAACCTGAGCAATTGGGGGAGAATGGCCTTGGTCAGGGAGTTGACCAAGAACCCGATGGTCACTCTGAAAGAGCTCCAGAGTTCCTCTGTGGAGATGGCAGAACCTTTCAGAAGGACAACCATCTCTGCAGCCCTCCACCAATCAGGCCTTTATGGTAGCATGGCCAGAAGGAAGCCACTCCTCAGTAAAAGGCACATGACAGCCCGCTTGGAGTTTTCCAAAAGGCACCTAAAGACTCTCAGGACCATGAGAAACAAGATTCTCTGGTCTGATGAGACCAAGTTTAAACTCTTTGGCCTGAATGACAAGCGTCATGTCTCGAGGAAATATGGCACCATCCCTACGGTGAAGCATGGTGGTGGCAGCATCATGCTGATTGGATGTTTTTCAGCTGCAGGGACTGGGAGACTAGTCAGGATCGAGGGAAAGATGAATGGAGCAAAGTACAGAGAGATCCTTGATGAAAACCTGCTCCAGAGCGAAGGTTCACCTTCCAACAGGACAACGATCCTAAGCAGACAGCCACGACAAAACAGGAGTGGCTTCAAGTCTCTGAATGTCCTTGAGTGGCCAACTAGAGCCCGGACTTGAATCCGATCGAACATCTCAGGAGAGACCTGAAAATAGCCTTGCAGCGACGCTCCACATCCAACCTGACAGAGCTTGGGAGGATCTGCAGAGAAAAATGGGAGAAACTCTCCAGATACTGGTATGCCAAGCTTGTAGCGTCACACCCAAGAAGACGCAAGGCTGTAATCACTGGCAAAGGTGCTTCAAAAAAGTACTGAGTGAAGGGTCTGAATACTTATGTAAATGTGATATTTCAGTGGGGTTTTTTTTATACATTTGCCAACATTTCTAAAAACTTGTTTTTCCTTGGTCATTTTAGGGTATTGTGTGTAGATTGATGAGGAAAATAAACAATTTAATCAATTTTAGAATAAGGCTGTAATGTAACAGAATGGGGAAAAAGTCAAGGGGTCTGAATACTTTCCGAATACACTGTATGTCTGGGTGTTTGTGGCTGTCAGAAGCAAACACATTTTTGTAAGTAATCTCATTAAATTGTGTAATAGTACAGACTGATTTTTACTAATTAAATATTTGGATTACATAATAAATGTAGTCACTCAAACTATGAAAGCAATGTCAAAGTAAAATATAGTAGCAAGCAGCCATTCGGAGTTCAAGCAATGGCCCCACAGCACCACCATCAGGACAAATTTGACACATTGCCCTAGGATGAGCTTCGTCCATACTCCTTACCACACTTGCCAAATATCAGAACTCAAAATCAGACAGATATGCTTTTCATGAATTTTAGACAATTTCCACTATACGCTTGCATTAATGTTTTTTCCTGTCCAACAGCACCCCCAGGAGGCCAAACAGAACCACACTCTACAGGTTAGCTACACTCACATCGCTTAGCATGTGTGTCAAATTCCATCACTCCGAGGCAAACAGATCAATAAACATACATTTGTGCCCATTGTAGTGCCACCATGTAGTTGATCTGAATGTACTTGCATATTTTATGTCTTGACTGGGTTTGGAACATGTGAATAAAGTTTTGTTACAATACGAATATCTGTGTCTGATTTATGTGCCAGACCACGGCCAAGTGAATGTTTATTGGTCAGTAGTGGTCACGTTGTTTTTAAATCCGAGCCTGGAAAAATTATGCGTTGAGAGACCTCAGTCCATTAGATGCCACATATCAAGTTTCGTGCATATCAATCATTCGGTGCAAGAGCTGTAGCGTCTTAAGTGATTTTAACAAAAAATGCTGAACCTTATGTGTCGAGGCAAAATCTTTCCTTGTGAGGAGACAAACCTATGTAACTTTCATGACTCCAGATCTAACGGGTCGAGGGGCTTGAGCTTTCAAAGTTTCGATTTTCAATCGCTTTTTATAGCGCCACCATGTTGCCAATTGGAATGGCATTGCATGAGAGGGTGTGGCCCATGGTCCTTTCCCATCATGCAATGATGCATCCTCCTAGGCCTTATTATCTCATGGGAATTTACATTTATTCACCAAATTGCCTCAAGATGGAAAATAACGAACTGCGAGAAATACAATAGGGTTTCCCACTGCTTGAACCCCCAATAAACGGAAAGTCATGTTTTTCATCCTTGATCTTAAAAAAAGAAAACACTGGTAAATAGAAATGAGTTGCCTTCCTCCTCGACCTTGCTGTTTTTCTCCTCTTTTTAAATAAATCTTTAGATTAACTCTGAACAGCTTGCAAATATACAACTTTATTAGGAGTGATAAAATGCTTCAAGTATGTGCCATCTTTATCTCAATGGAGTTATTGAAGTGTAAGGTCTTCAGAGAGAAGACAATGATTCTCTTTCTACATAAATAGGATTAGCATACTTAGCACACCCACGAACACACACACACACACCTAAGAGAAAGGTATTGCTGTACGTAGGATAATTGCGAGGCTGTTAAAAAAAAGATCACTTCCAACGGAGAGGGATTTTTATTAAACTCATGACAGAGTAAGACGAGATGGAAACTTCAAACAATCAGAATTTTAAAGATTGATATTTGCACCACTCGCTTTAGAAGTGAAGCATCCTGAGTGATTTGAATTACAGAGTGACAAGTTCCTGGAAATATTATTTTGTCTAGAAATGAAATGTATATACTGAAGTTCATTTCCCAACACTTTGAAAGTTCATCAGTTATTAGAGGAAGAATAAAATAGGAATCAAACAATAGAATACGTTGTTCTAGTACAGCTGATAGTGTTGGGCTGGCACAGTGTGATAAAACTGTCTGTGAGGCTTAGACCATTTTCACATTGATGTAGCAACGGCACTTTTTCAAGAGGTTCTCGAGAGGTATTGATTCGCGAGAGACAATACTGTTATGTAAACTTGCAAAATGATCATGTCTCGAGCGCGACCTCCGGAGGTCACGTCACTCACCCGACATCCGAGCAGGGCAGTGTAAACACAATTGTCTTGTTGAGCTCCACAATCCTACAGTATAAATGGTAATGGCAGAGCAAGGTTTTTGAAACTGCTGAAATGTAAATACATTTTTCCTTATATCTGAGACTTGATTTATTTTGTTTTTAATGTAGGGCAGCAGTCTCTAGGGTGGAGGGTAAAGTACCTGGTGGTAGCCGGCTAGTAACGGTGACTAAGGTTCAGGGCAGGGTACTGGGTGGAGGCCGGTGACTGTTTAACGTTCTGATGGCCTGGAGAGAGAAGCTTTTTATCAGTCTCTACCTCCCAGCTCTCCATTGGATGGGATGTGGATTGGGACATGCTCTCTCTGCTGTCTCCTGTAGTCCACGATCAAATCAAATGTATTTATATAGCCCTTCGTACATCAGATGATATCTCAAAGTGCTGTACAGAAACCCAGCCTAAAACCCCAAACAGCAAGCAATGCAGGTGTAGAAGCACGGTGGCTAGGAAAAACTCCCTAGAAAGGCCACAACTTAGGAAGAAACCTAGAGAGGAACCAGGCTATGAGGGATGGCCAGTCCTCTTCTGGCTGTGCCGGGTGGAGATTATAACAGAACATGGCCAAGATGTTCAAATGTGTTCAAATGTTCAAATGTTCATAAATGACCAGCATGGTCAAATCATAATAATCACAGTAGTTGTCGAGGGTGCAGCAAGTCAGCACCTCAGGTGCTGAACAGTTTAAACTGGAGCAGCAGCACGGCCAGGTGGACTGGGGACAGCAAGGAGTCATCATGCCAGGTAGTCCTGAGGCATGGTCCTAGGGCTCAGGTCCTCCGAAAGAGAGAAAGAAAGAGAGAATTAGAGAGAGCACACTTAAATTCACACAGGACACCGAATAGGACAGGAGAAGTACTCCAGATATAACAAACTGGCCCTAGCCCCCTGACACATAAACTACTGCAGCATAAATACTGGAGGCTGAGACAGGAGGGGTCAGGAGACACTGTGGCCCCATCCGATGATACCCCCGGACAGGGCCAAACAGGAAGGATAAAACCCCACCCACTTTTCCAAAGCACAGCCCCCACACCACTAGAGGGATATCTTCAACCACCAACTTACCATCCTGAGACAAGGCCGAATCAGACCAAATCAGAGAGATAGGTAGGAGCAAGCCCATGTAATGCTTTGTAGGTTAGAGGTAAAACCTTGAAATCAGCCCTTGCCTTAACAGGAAGCTAGTGTAGGGAGGCTAGCACTGGAGTAATATGATAATTTGTGGGGGTTCTAGTCAGAATTCTAGCAGCCGTATTTAGCACCAACTGAAGTTTATTTAGTGCTTTATCTGGGTAGCCGGAAAGTAGAGCATTGCAGTAGTCTAACCTAGAAGTAACAAAAGCATGGATTAATTTTTCTGCATCATTTTTGGACAGAAAGTTTCTGATTTTTGCAATGTTAAAAAAAAGAAAGAAGCTGTCCTTGAAACAGTCTTGATATTTTCGTCAAAAGACAGATCAGGGTCCAGAGTAACGCCGAGGACTTTCACAGTTCTGTTTGAGACGACTGTACAACCATGAAGATTAATTGTCAGATTCAACAGAAGATCTCTTTGTCACTTGGGATCTAGAACAAGCATCTGTGTTTTGTCTGAGTTTAAAAGTAGAAAGTTTGCAGCCATCCACTTCCTTCTGTCTGAAACACAGACTTCTAGCGAGGGCAATTTTGGGGCTTCACCATGTTTCATTGAAATGTACAGCTGTGGGTCATCCACATAGCAGTGAATGTTAACATTATGTTTTTGAATGACATCCCCAAGAGGTAAAATATATAGTGAAAACAATAGTGGTCCTAAAACAGAACCTTGAGGAACACCGAAATTTACAGTTGATTTGTCAGAGGACAAACCATTCACAGAGACAAACTGATATCTCTCCGACAGATAAGATCTAAACCAGGCCAGAACTTGTCCGTGTAGACCAATTTGAGTTTCCAATCTCTCCAAAAGAATGTGGTGATCGATGGTATTGCAGTCATGAGTGAACGGGGAGTACAGGAGTGAGCTGAGCACGCACCCCTGTGGGGTCCCCGTGTTGAGGATCAACATGGCATAGGGGGTGTTGCCTACCTTCACCACTTGGGGTCGGTGTGTAAGGAAGTCAAGGACCCAGTTGCACAGGGAGTGTTTCAGACACAGGGCCCTGAGCTTAGTGATGAGCATGGAGGGCACTATGGAGGCATGATCTGATTGGAGGTGTGAGGGAGAGCCTTGTAGCCGTCCCGGAGGGGAGAGTATCAATGATCCAGTCTGTGAAGCGTGTGTAGCACAGGAAATGTGTTGATGGAATTTTGGTTGCGTTTTTCTTCAGTTTAACTTTATTAAAGTTCCCAGCTACAATAAATTTGGCCTCAGGATATGCGGTTTCCAGTTTGCACATAGTCCAGTGTAGTTCCTTGAGAATTGTCGCGATGTCGACTGTGGGGGGTGGGGGGGGGGGGGATTGTGCAGTGATGATGAGGTAATGCGGTCGGCATTTGATGGTGAGGTATTCCAGATCGGGTGAGTTCCTGTACGTTACCACAATCACCCCATGAGTTGTTAATCATTAAACTAACACCCTGCAACTTTCTTTTCACAGGAGAGTTATTTCTTCCTCTCCACATCTTGTATAACATAGTTTGCGATGCTTAGCCTTCTGGCTAGTGGCTATATACTGTGACATTTATGGTACTTTTGAGCTGCGAAGCAAGAACATCAACCGAACCGTCTCGGCTCATGACATTCCCATCGCTAATGTGAATTTAAAAGTGCATGTACATAATATGTCAATTGGAATTTCATCCTGATAACTCTAATTCAGTCAGAATAAGCCATTAGACTGGCCTCAAAAATGTATGTCCTAAAAGTTAATATCATCTAAAATTGCCAGGAAGGACTAGTTTGCTTCAGGTGGTTTTGAGACTGTTATTTGGCATATCTTGTTGCTTGCTAGCTACTCTGTTGACATTTTGACAAGAACATGTGGTAGCTAACTAGGTTGTTAATTGTTTAATTGCAAACAAATAATTGAACTTGCTAGCAAGCTACACAGCTAGCTAGCTAGTAAGCCTACACCACTGCACACACTCTCCATAGACGGGTTGGTTGTTTAGCAACAAAACCAATGCGTGTGCAACTATGAGACACAACAAGCGGGGTTGGCTTTGATTGTTGACAACTATTGTAAACTATAATTCGTCTCCACTGTTTGTTGAAAACATAAATAAGTTTAAACAATGAGCACTTGTTATCTCTAACATACATTGTTACAGTTGTTGGTAAGCTAGCTAGCTAACTTTAGCCATATTATCATAGACATCAGTCAAAACACCTCAAAACAAGACAGGGATCAAGAACAAGATAAAACTAGCTGAAACGAGCAACCTACAATTCCCCACATGGCAGCTTCTTGTTATTGAACCCACACAAATCCAATTTGATAACTTGTAACTTGCTGTTTGGACAGTCAGTATTCCAAAAAGGGATTTGAAAAACAAAACTGATTTGAGCAGTAAGGCCTGCAGTCTGAACAAGGCTTCTGAGTGTAGCTCTAATCACGTAGAATTTGATGCTGCTCTATGTCCTTTAAGCTAAAGTGTGCTTGATTAAATATGGTAATTTAAACTAATGAATGCAATTAACTTAAACATTTTTTTCCATAGTATTGCCTGGTCTAATTAACAAAGTAAAGTTCAGCTAATTAAATGTACATTCTCATTGTTTAGTCCTTATGGTCTGGGTTTAGGAGCAAGGTAGAAATGCTGTCCTATTCTCTCAGCTCAGAGTTGAACAGCATGTTGCAACTGGTTCCATAGCAGTTTGTTTGTTGCGGCCTGATGTAAGCTGTCCTGTTTAACTCTTCTCACACACACACACACACACACACACACACACACACACACACACACACACACACACACACACACACACACACACACACACACACACACACACTCTGCTGTATTGTTAGTAGGACATTCATCACCACAGGCATTAATTATGCATCCTATCTGTGGCCTGCAGGAACAAAGATGTTTTGAAGAACGTAATGACCACTTTACCTCTCCTCTCCTCTCCTCTCCTCTCCTCTCCTCTCCTCTCCTCTCCTCTCCTCTCCTCTCCTCTCCTCTCCTCTCCTCTCCTCTCCTCCCCCAGATGTCTGGTGTTAATATATATTAAGCCATAAAGATCCAGAGACAGTCACCTTGGCTTGGTCAGCACTTCTCTACCCTGGGAGACTGCAGCACTCATACAGTATCACACTGTGGAAGCTAGAGCACATAAAAGGGATAGGAATGGAGAATAGGGTCATGCACATAGGGATAGAGATAGACAATATGAGTGTTCAGTATGAAAGATACAGTGTAATATCATTGTAATCTCTGTGGACATGGATTAAATAATGGTATGGGGGGCCCTGCAGTTGCTCACTGTGAATAAAAGCCGAATAACGATGTATTGAGATTATCTTGAATACATTAGAATGATATTGTTTATTTCTGGGACTGACTGTTTGGTAGACCTATAGTCTCACCTTGTCATGCTGTGCTTCCCTAGTGTTGTGAAGAAGGCTGTGGTTATTACGTTTTTCTGTGGTAACCTAGCAGACTCTATACTGACAGAGGTTTTAATTGAGAGTGATGAAATACGAATATCTTTCATTTACATGACCATTGACCAGGAAATATCCCAGAGACAGTTTATTCAAGAGTGATTTGACACTGTCAAGAGTGTGGATGATGAAATGTAGAGGTTATGGGTGTCAAACGGAGAGAGAGCTGTGTGTCTCCTCTTCTCTCTATTTACCCAGTTCAGAGTGGCCTTTGCAGTCACAGAGAGAGGAATGCACTTGCTCTCTCCGCTCCCGCTGTCCTTTCACGGAATGTTTACCTAACCTAACCCAACCTAACCTTCTCTCTCCCAGTGGTACTGCTGCCTTAATAATCATCTGCAATGAAGAGAGAGAGAGAGAGAGAGAGAGAGAGAGAGAGATGGAGAGAGAGGCAGAGAGAAAGCGAGAGGGAGAGAGAAAAAGAGGTAGAGACAGTGATTGTGAAAGCTAGGATGGATGACAACATGGAGATCATTTGCTAATGTAGCTAACTATCAGCATCATTGTTTTGGAGGTTATTTGCTAATGTAGCTAACTGTCAGCATCATTGTTTTGGAGGTTATTTGCTAATGTAGCTAACTGTCAGCATCATCGTTTTGGAGGTTATTTGCTAATGTGGCTAACTGTCAGCATCAATGTTTTGGAGGTTATTTGCTAATGTGTCTAACTGTCAGCATCAATGTTTTGGTGGTTTCTATTTCTAACTGTCAGCGTCATAGTTTTGGAGGTTATTTGCTAATGGGGCTAACTATCAGCATCATAGTTTTGGAGGTTTCTATTTCTAACTGTCAGCGTCATAGTTTTGGAGGTTATTTTTTAATGTAGCTAACTGTCAGCATCATAGTTTTGCAGGTTATTTGCTAATGTAGCTAACTATCAGCATCATAGTTTTTGAGGTTATTTGCTAATGTGGCTAACTATCAGCATCATAGTTTTGGAGGTTATTTGCTAATGTAGCTAACTGTCAGCATCATTGTTTTGGAAGTTATTTGCTAATGTAGCTAACTATCAGCATCATTGTTTTGGAGGTTATTTGCTAATGTAGCTAACTGTCAGCATCATAGTTTTGGAGGTTATTTGCTAATGTAGCTAACTGTCAGCATCATAGTTTTGGAGGTTATTTGCTAATGTAGCTAACTATCAGCATCATAGTTTTGGAGGTTATTTGCTAATGTAGCTAACTATCAGCATCATAGTTTTGGAGGTTATTTGCTAATGTAGCTAACTATCAGCATCATAGTTTTGGAGGTTATTTGCTAATGTGGCTAACTATCAGCATCATTGTTTTGGAGGTTATTTGCTAATGTAGCTAACTGTCAGCATCATTGTTTTGGAGGTTATTTGCTAATGTAGCTAAATATCAGAATCATTGTTTTGGCGGTAATTTGGAATCACACACATATTATGCTCAAGCTTGTGTGTGTCCATGCATGTGTGTGTATTAGTGTGTGTATTGCATGGCATGTATCGATCTCCATCTGTAAAAAGAGTAGGACAAAATGTGCGAGCATAGCGTCAAGTCAATATGTACTACTGTGTTATGCAGTGTGTGTGTTCGTGTGAGCGAGCATACATGTGTGTATGTGTGTGCTTGCGTGCATATGTGTGTGTCTCTCTCATTGTTTGTTGCGCAGTGGCACTAGCAGCAGAGATGAGATGGCCCTATGAGACTATAATTGGAAGAGACTGGTCCTGTCACAGAGCCTGCTGGTGATAGAATGCCAGATATTCCCCTCTGACAGTGTGATATTGGTTTTGCCTGAGCTTGATGAATCTATCGGTCATATAAGTCGGACAAAAGCTTCCTCCCAATTGGCACCCTATTCCCTATGGGCCCTAGTCAAAGGTAGTCGAACAATATAGGGAATAGGGTGCCATTTGGGAGACAGCCAAACCTTACAACCCTTTCTATAATGCAAATGCCTGGTGAGAGATTTTTACCCTGGTATAAAGAGAGACAGACAGAGGCATTCTCACGGAATGGAACCATTGTTCTGAAAAGGTTTGTGGGAAACAAACAGGTATACAAACAATCCATTCCCAATCCTTTCCTACCTATTATTCCAAAATGTTGTGTTATTACTATTTGAGCTTAAAGCTGTAATCCGCATGAGGTGAAACAGCTCACCTGGTCGACCCACGTGCATGTATTATTGTTTTTGTTTTGTTTATGAAATGGAGCAAAGCAGCATCCACCATCACGAAGAAAAAAAACTGTAGTACATACTCTGCTGCATTGTAACGGTCATTTGGGATAGAATTCAGTGTTTTACTGCATTGTGGGAAAATATTTTGGGCAGGGAAATAATTGCTGTATTTGGAATGGTACTTAAATACGATTTAATATTGCAAATAGATTTGTAGTGTAATTGTCTGCATCATTTCCAATCCCCCAAATCCCCCATTTCCAATCCCCAAAATATTTTTGGGGTAAATATACACTACCGTTCAAAAGTTTGGGGTCACTTAGAAATGTTCTTGTTTTTTAAAGAAAGGCACATTTTTTGTCCATTAAAATAACATCAAATTGATTGGAAATACAGTGAAGACATTGTTAATGTTGTAATTTACTATTTTAGCTGGAAACGGCTGATTTTTAAAAATGGAATATCTACAGTACATAGGCGTACAGAGGCCCATTATCAGCAACCATCACCCCTGTGTTCCAATGGCATGTTGTGTTAGCTAATCAAAGTTTATTATTTTAATAGATTAATTGATCATTAGAAAACCCTTTTGCAATTATGTTAGCACAGCTGAAAACCTTTGTCCTGATTAAAGAAGCAATAAAACTGGCCTTCTTCAAATGATCAGCATTTGTGAGTTAGATTATAGGCTCAAAATGGCCAGAAACAAAGACTTTCTTCAGAAACTCGTCAATCAATTCTTGTTCTGAGAAATTAAGGCTATTCCATGCGAGAAATTGCCAAGAAACTGAAGATCTCGTACAACACTCTGTACTACTCCCTTCACAGAACAGCACAAACTGGCGCTAACCAGAATAGAAAGATGAGTGGGAGGCACTGGTGCAAAACTGAGCAAGAGGACAAGTACATTAGAGTGTCTAGTTTGAGAAACAAAACACCTGTCTCAACGTCAACAGTGAAGTGGCAACTCCGGGATGCTGGCCTTCTAGGCAGTTTCCAGCTACAATAGTCATTTACAACATTAGCAATGTCTACACTGTATTTCTGATCAATTTCGTGTTATTTTAATGGACAAAGAATGTGCTTTTCTTTCAAAAACAAGGACATTTCTAAGTGACCCCAAACTTTTGAACGGTAGTGTATATTATTTTAAATATACAGAACCAGTCCAGAGTTTGGACACACTTACTCATTCAAGGGTTTTTCTTTTCTTTTTTAAAAACGATTTTCTACATTGTAGAATAATAGTGAAGGCCTCAAAACTATGAAATAACATATATGGAATCCAATCATATAGTAACCAAACCAAAAAAGTGTTAAACAAATTAAAATATATATTAGATTATTCAAAGTAGCCACCCTTTGCCTTGATGACAGCTTTGCACACTCTTGGCATTCTCTCAACCAGCTTCACCTGCAATGCTTTTCTAACAGTCTTGAAGGAGCGCAAACCAGATGGGATGGCGTATTGCTGCAGAATGCTGTGGCATTAAGAATTATTTCATAGTTTTGTTGTCTTTACTATTAGTCTACAATGTAGAAAATAGTAAAAAATAAAGAAAAACCCTTGAATGAGTAGGTGTGTCCAATTTTTTTTACTTGTACTTGTATATATATATTTTATATATTTTCCTTCCTTATTGTTTTCCGCTAACCCTGCAAGCACACCCCTAATCGGAGTAAACTGATTACATGTATTTTCCTTCTATATTATTTTCCCCTTACCCTACCACCCCTTTCCTAATTGGAGTAAACTAATGGACAACAACACTTAGGCTTCTAATTCCAGTTTATACATACCAGTTTGGAATCCTTTGTTAAGGCCTCCTGAAGCATTGAGGTTTTCCAGCAGATTGTGTCGAAAATAGGCTTTGAGCAACACAGTGTACACTAGTGGCACCTGGTGGTCAAAACCATTTAGAGTGGCCAAATTATTATAGATAACATCCCACACCCCGTAGCGCATGCATAGCGTAGCCTTTTTTTGGCTTCTACCAATACCAAATCAATTACGTGGTTGTTTGATGAAAAAGCTGATCATCATTGATCACATGCTTCTGATTAAGTGATACAGGCAAGTACACTGCTTAACAATTTATACGCATGCCTTGGAGCTCCAGCATCAAACGTAACATCACTATATAAAACACCAAATATTCATTGATATGCAATCATGTGTAAACACATTACATAGCAGCCAACCTGCTTGCATCAATCCCATGTAAATACAGTAAAAATAAAGTGAAACACAAACCTCATCACTCAATGAATTTCATTAATTCATTGATTACGAATGTAGTAGCATTTACTTCTTTTTTTTTTTTTACAGTATATTACAATAAATGATACGCTATTGTACTATGTGTCATTACACACTACTTCCTTTGATAATGTATTTAGAATACAGTAGTTGTATTGCAATAAGGAAATACAGTAACTTACTTCTAGCTGCCTGCATGTTTCTGTCAAATTCACAGCAACCCCTTTACAGTATGTTCTATCGCTCTTGCAATGATGTGTGAAGATGTCCGAGCGGGAAAAAGACGGTGCATGTTGTTTGAAGTTACGTCTTTGTTGCACTAATATCGCAAATGTACAATTTCACTGCTACGGATTCCTGCTTTGAAAACCAGGTAAGCTTTAGCTAGCTGTATGACTTTGCAGACCCCCTTGAGAAAGTCAAGCAGTGTAACTTCCTGGTGTTTGGCTGTATGGGGGTTTCAAGGTGAACGATAGGAGGAACAAAGGAAGTAGCGGAAGGGAGGGAGAGGAACAGGGGTTCAATGGAGGAATGTAACCTATCTCCAGGAAGATGCTAACCCTCTCCAGACCACCTGCCTCCCCGACACACACACACACACACACACACACACACACACACACACACACACACACACACACACACACACACACACACACACACACACTGTCCAGACCACCTGCCTCCCCACACACACACACACACACACACACACACACACACACACACACACACACACACACACACACACACACTCTCTCTCTCTCTCTCTCTCTCTCTCTCTCTCTCTCTCCAGACCACCTGCCTCCCAGGGGTCAAGATATTGATGCTGCCCTCCACTGACCACCTGATTGTGTGTGTGTGTGTGTGTGTGTGTGTGTGTGTGTGTGTGTGTGTGTGCGCGTGCGACTGGTGTTTTTCTGTCTCATCAGTAGTGATGAAAGGGCAGACCGGGGATCAACCCTCCTAAACCACAGACACATGATAAACATCATCCAAAGGAAACTACTTCTCTTCATTATTTAACATATAATGAGCTGTAAGAGAGAGAGAAAGAGAGTTCTTCACTAGGCTCTTTGCTGTCTGGATGAAAATAACCTTCTTCCTAAAGGGTTCTGATTTTAACTGTTTTGCCTATTTGAATGTGTGTTGTATTTGTATTTATTATGGATCCCCATTAGTTCCTTCAAAGGCAGCAGCTACTCTTCCTGGGGTCTGGCAAAATTAAGGCAGTTATACAATTTTAAAAACATTACAATACATTCATTACAGAATTCACAACATATTAAGTGTGTGCCCTCAGGCCCGTACTCCAATACCACATATCTACAACACAAAATCTATGTGTACGTGTGTATAGTGCGTATGTTATCATGTGTGTGTATGCATGTCTGCGCCTATATTTGTGTTGCTTCATAGTCCCCGCTGTTCCATAAGGTGTATTTTTATAAATGTTTTAATCTGATTCTACTGCTTGCGTCAGTTACTTGATAGTCATGGCTCTATGTAGTACTGTGCGCCTACCATAGTATGTTCTGGACTTGTGCATGTTAGCACCCACAGAGGTTCTGGAAGTGTTGCTGTACTGTGTGTGTATCATACCTAATTTACCGTTAATTACAACTCACATATTCCCTTATAAATATAGATAAATATAGCATATTGACTACAGGAGGACAAGCATGACAACACCAAACATCAGACACACACACACCAACCCTCTTCCCCTATTTCACTCCATCCCTCTTTCTCTTCCACCCATATTTGTGGACACAACCTTGGGTAGGAAAGCACACTAATGAATCCAATGATCAAGTCATTTATGTCACATTGACTTTCAAAGACGACCAACGCCTGCAGCCAGGCTGCAGCAGTCAAGGTTGATTTGATCCACGTTTCAGATGGTGAGAGATCCCCATTCTTACTGATCACACACCAGCACTGCTACAACAACACAGAGACAGTCATCTCTGCTACAGTGGTGGTTCCATCACTGCTTTCCCTATGGACCTACTATCACTACCCCAATATTGTAAAGCATAAATACATCTGGTATATATGCCGCCAAGTGTTTAGTTTTATTAGGGCAAAGTTTCAGACCTCCTCCTTCTCTTTCATAACCCAAAACTCCAGCTCTTAAAAGAATTCAGAACCGTCTGTATAGAACATGCTGCCAGTAAACTGGTTCCTTTCTCTTTCTTTCTCTTTTACTTTCTTTTATTTTCTCTTTCTCTCTCTCTGTCTCTGTCTGTTTGTCTTGCTCTTTCTCTCTTTCTGTCCTCACTTCATCCATCAGTCAGTCTCTCTCTCTCTCTATGTCTCTCCCTCTCTGTCCTTCTCTCTCTCAGCAACATGGTGTCTCAGTCAACATGGTGTCTGTGGGCTCAGCTATTTGACAGGCTGTATTTCTTTAGCTCAAGCCTCAAGCCTCCCGACAAGCTGATGAAAGGAGCGGGGGACAAATAGATTGAAGGAGAGGTGGATGAATAGATTGAAGGAGAGGTGGATGAATAGATTGAAGGAGAGGTGGATGAATAGATTGAAGGAGAGGTGGATGAATAGATTGAAGGAGAGGTGGATGAATAGATTGAAGGAGAGGTGGATGAATAGATGGAAAGGGGGATGAATGAAAGTCTACGTGTGTTAAGAGACATCAAATGATACCAGGGATGCACCTCTCTCTGTCAGATCAGGCCATACACATTTGTGACACCCTTGATAAAGATGAGCAAAAATGACTATATAAAATAAATAATTAAAACACTGAGCTATATTGTATGCTCAAAAATATTGGGAAATGATATTATTTTTTGCTAATACAATTGCTCAGAGAGAGAGATTTTGTTTTAAAAGTGATTGACACCCGTTTTCAATACCTTTCAATAACTCACATTGCAAGGATAACAGCACTGAGCCTTTTTCTAAAATGTTTTGAGTTGGCGAACACATTGGAGTGGATCTTAGACCATTCCTCCATTTCAGATTCTTGCCAGGTACTTGATATCCTTTGTCTGCTCTTATGCACTGCCTTCTTCAATTCAAACCACATTTCAATGGGTTTCAAGTCTGGAGACTGAGTTGGCCATTGCAAAATGTTGATTTTGTGGCCAATTAACAATTTCTTTGTGGATTTGAATGTGTGTGTAATGAATTTCCTCCTCCTCCTCCGAAGAGGAGAGGCGAAACGGATCTGAGGACCAATATGCGTCGTGGTAAGTGTCCATGGTTCTTTTTAATGCGTTAAGGTACACATGAACAACTGACTACAAAAAACAAAAAACAAGAAATGTGAAAACTCAAAACAGCCCTATCTGGTGCAAACACAGAGACAGGAACAATCACCCACAAACACACAGTGAAACCCAGGCTACCTAAGTATGATTCTCAATCAGAGAGAACTAATGACACCTGCCTCTGATTGAGAACCATACTAGGCCGAAAACATAGAAATATCCAAAACCTAGAAAAACAAACATAGACTGCCCACCCAACTCACGCCCTGACCATACTAACTAAATACAAAACACAGGAAATAAAGGTCAGAACGTGACAGTGTGCTTTGGGTTATTGTCTTGCTGAAAGATCCAATTGCGGCCAAGTTTTCAGACCCCTGGCAGAGGCAACCAGGTTTTTGCCTAAAATGTCCTGGCATTGGCTAAAGTTCATGATGCTGTTGACAAGGGCCCCCAGGACCAGTGGAAGCAAAGCAGCCCCTTAACATCAAAGAACCATCACCATATTGTACAGTAGGTATGAGGTTATTGTCTGCTTCCACTGGTGTGTGTTGAGCTCTATTTTAATGTCATCTGACCATAACACCGGTTCCAATCCAAGTGCCGTTTAGCAAACTACAGGCGTTTACATTTGTTGGATGACATGAAAATAGAGCTCTTTGGCCACGCACACCAGTGGTGGGTTTAGCATCGAAATGAGTGCACGAGGAGAAAATAACCCCATGTTGTGTACTCTCCTCTTCTCTCTTCTCTCTGTGTTCTGACACTGTCTGTCTATCTTCCTGTTTTCTAGTTGTGCCTTACACAGCTGCATCTCAGACCATGAGCTGGGCTGTGAGACTGCTGACAACACGCTATGTCACACACACACATACACCATACGCTCACCACAAACACGCACAGCGCGAACACACACGCACGCACATGCACACCCATGCACACACCTACCCTGACAAAACACTATATCTCACCCTCTCACCATCGTTACTCGCTGAGCTGCAGCAAGGACAGTGCACCATCATTTCCTGGTAGTCTGAGCCGTGCGGTGTTGTGTCCTTTCTGTATTAGCTTGAATTAGGTAGCCAATCAAAATACAACCAGTCCGCCTGTAGAGGAGACCAGGGGCCTGTGTCTTATAATCTGTCAGATGAGGCCTTGACAGAGAGACCTCTGAGTGGCAGACTTTTACGAGAAGAATAAACTTGGTTGGTATACCTAGAACAAACACACATACAGCTTTATCATATTTCATATTTCAATGAGGGTTTTAAAACTTCACGAGTCAGCAAAGAGCTGGCTAGACAGAAATGTGCAGAAAGATTGTGCCCTTGGCGAATCGTACATTCAGACAGGTATCTGACAGATCTTTAGATCAACACTCAAACACGATGGCTGTGTCACAAATGGTACCCTATTCCCTATACACTACATTTTGGTATTTGGTATTTTATTAGGATCCCCATTAGCTGTTGCAAAAGCAGCAGCTACTCTTCCTGGGGTCCAACACACAACATGAAACATAATACAGAATGACATAATACAGATCATCAATAGAGAAGAACACCTCAAGGACAAAACTACAGACATTTTTTAAAGGCACACGTAGCCTACATATCTATGCATACACACAAACTATCTAGGTCAAATAGGGGAGAGGCGTTGTGCCGCGAGGTGTTGCTTTATCTGTTTTTTGAAACCAGGTTTGCTGTTTATTGGAGCAATATGAGATGGAAGGAAGTTCCATGCAATAAGGGCTCTATATAATACTGTATGCTTTCTTGAATTTGTTCTGGATTTGGGGACTGTGAAAAGACCCCTGGTGGCATGTCTGGTGGTATAAGTGTGTGTCAGAGCTGTGTGTAAATTGACTATGCAAACAATTTGGGATTTTCAACACATGAATGTTTCTTATAAAATTAACAAGTGATGCAGTCAGTCTGTCCTCAACTCTTAGCCAAGAGAGACTGGTATGCATGGTATTTATATCAGCCCTCTGATTACAATTAAGAGCAAAACGTGCCGCTCTGTTCTGGGCCAGCTGCAGCTTAACTAGGTCTTTCCTTGCAGCACTGGACCACACAATTGGACAATAATCAAGATTAGACAAAACTTTAGCCTACAGAACTTGCTTTTTGGAGTGTGGTGTTAGAAAAGCAGAGCATCTCTTTGTTATGTCTAGACTTGGGCCCTGTATTACAGCTAAATGGGCTCTCTATCCTTACACTGTGTTTATTACACAGCAAATTTGTGGGTGTTAAAATCTCAGTGTTGAGGTCAAAAGTGGGTTTAACACCAACCAGTGTTATATCTGAGTGTTGATTCTAGTGGGGTTAACACCAACCAGTGTTATATCTGAGTGTTGGTTCTAGTGGGGTTAACACCAACCAGTGTTATATCTGAGTGTTGGTTCTAGTGGGGTTAACACACACCAGTGTTATATCTGAGTGTTGGTTCTAGTGGGGTTAACACCAACCAGTGTTATATCTGAGTGTTGGTTCTAGTGGGGTTAACACCAACCAGTGTTATATCTGAGTGTTGATTCTAGTCGGGTTAACACCAACCAGTGTTATATCTGACTGTTGGTTCTAGTGGGGTTAACACCAACCAGTGTTATATCTGAGTGTTGATTCTAGTGGGGTTAACACACACCAGTGTTATATCTGAGTGTTGGTTCTAGTGGGGATAACACACACCAGTGTTATATCTGAGTGTTGGTTCTAGTGGGGTTAACACCAACCAGTGTTATATCTGAGTGTTGATTCTAGTGGGGTTAACACACACCAGTGTTATATCTGAGTGTTGGTTCTAGTGGGGTTAACACCAACCAGTGTTATATCTGAGTGTTGGTTCTAGTGGGGTTAACACCAACCAGTGTTATATCTGAGTGTTGGTTATAGTGGGGTTAACACCAACCAGTGTTATATCTGAGTGTTGATTCTAGTGGGGTTAACACCAACCAGTGTTATATCTGAGTGTTGGTTCTAGTGGGGTTAACACCAACCAGTGTTATATCTGAGTGTTGATTCTAGTGGGGTTAACACCAGCCTAAAACCCCAAACAGCAAGCAATGCAGGTGTAGAAGCACGGTGGCTAGGAAAAACTCCCTAGAAAGGCCAAAACCTAGGGAGAAACCTAGAGAGGAACCGGGCTATGTGGGGTGGCCAGTCCTCTTCTGGCTGTGCCGGGTGGAGATTATAACAGAACATGGCCAAGATGTTCAAATGTGTTCAAATGTTCAAATGTTCATAAATGACCAGCATGGTCCAATAATAATAAGGCAGAACAGTTGAAACTGGAGCAGCAGCACAGCCAGGTGGACTGGGGACAGCAAGGAGTCATCATGTCAGGTAGTCCTGAGATAGTCCGATAAATCTACGATAATCGATCATTTCAATAAGCATTTTTCTACGGCTGGCTATGCTTTCCACCTGGCTACCCCAACAGCGCAACACCCCCTGCAGCAACTTGCCCAAGGTATAGTTCAGTGTGTCAAATCGGAGGGCCTGTTGTCCAGACCTCTGGCAGTCTCTATGGGGGTACCACAGGGTTAAATTCTTGGGCCGACTCTTTTCTCTGTATATATCAATGATGTCGCTCTTGCTGCTGGTGATTCTCTGATCCACCTCTATGCAGACGACACCATTCTGCATACTTCTGGCCCTTCTTTGGACACTGTGTTAATTAACAAACCTCAAAACGAGCATCGATGCCATACAACACTCCTTCTGTGGCCTCCAACTACTTTTAAATGCTAGTCAAATTAAATGCATGCTCTTCAACCGATTGCTGCCAATTTCTGGAACGAACTGCAGAAATCACTGAAACTGGGAACTTATATCTCCCTCTCTAACTTTAAGAATCAGCTATCAGAGCAGCTAACCGATCACTGTACCTGTACTCAGCCAATCTGTAAATAGCACACCCAACTACCTCATCCCCATACTGTTATTTATGTTCTTGCTCTTTTGCACCACAGTGTCTCTACTTGCACATCACGATCTGCACATCTATCACTCCAGTGTTAATGCTAAATTGTAATTATTTTGCCTCTATGGTCTATTTATTGCTTTTACCTCCCTACTCTTCTACATTTGCACACACTGCACATATATTTTTCCCATTGTGTTATTGACTGTACGTTTGTTTATGTGTAACTCTGTGTTGTTGTTTTTGCTGCACTGCTTTGCTTTATCTTGACCAGGTCGTAGTTGTAAATGAGAACTTGTTCTCAACTGGCCTACCTGGTTAAAAAAAGGTGAAATACAATTTAAAAAATAATAATAATAACAGAGAGTAGCAGCAGCATGGGGGGGGGTGCAAATAGTCTGGGTAGCCATTTGTTTAGCTGTTCAGGAGTCTTATGGCTTGGAGGTAGAAGCTGTTTAGAAGCCTCTTGGACCTAGACTTGGTGCTCTGGTACGGCTTTTTTTAGGTCCTTCCTCTGACACCGCCTGGTATAGAGGTCCTGGATGTCAGGAAGCTTGGCCCTGGTGATGCACTGGGCCATACGCACTACCCTCTGTAGTGCCTTGCGGTCCGAGGCCGAGCAGTTGCCATACCAGGCAGTGATGCAACCTGTCAGGATGCTCTCGATGTTGCAGCTGTAAAAAATTTGAAGATCTGAGGACAAATACCAAATCTTTTCAGTCTCCTGAGGGGGAATATGTTTGGTTGTGCCCTCTTTGAATCTCGGTTTAATCTTTCAGTGGGGGTCTGACGTGTTTGATGTGGCCATTTGTGTTGTAACATGGGGAGTTATTATTTGTCCCCTTGAAAACTTGGCATCTGGGGCGGCAGGTAGCCTAGTGGTAAGAGCGTTGGACTCGCAACCGAAAGGTTGCAAGATCTAATCACGGAGCTGACAAGGTAAAAATCTGCTGTTCTGTCCCTGAACGAGGAAGTTAACCCACTGTTCCTAGGCTGTCATTGAAAATAAGAATTAGTTCTTAACTGACTTGCCTAGTTAAAAAAATAAAAAAATCTTGAACATGCTGTGTGGTCCAGTGTATCCGATGTCATCTGAGGACCTTGTTGGCCTGCCGAGCATGCATACCCGCATGCACACACAAACATACAGACACCGTGAAAATATACTGAACAAAAATGCAACATGCAACAATTTCTACAATTTGACTGAGTTACAGTTCATGTAAGGAAATCAGTCAATTTACATAAATTCATTAGGCCCTAATCTATGGATTTTACATGACTGGGAATACAGATATGCATATGTTGGTCACATGGATCAGAAAACGAGTCAGTATCTGGTGTGACCAGATACTGCAGTGTAACACATCTCCCTTCACATAGAGTTTATCAGGCTGTTATCTCAATCTCTTTACTCAAAGATTCAATCATAGACACTTACTGACAGTTGTGGCTGCTTTGCGTAATGTATTGTTTTCTCTACCTTCTTGCCCTTTGTGTTGTTGTCTGTGCCCAATAATGTTTGTACCATGTTTTGTGTTGCTACCATGTTGTGCTGCTGCCATGTTGCGTTGCTACCATGTTGTTGTCATGTTGTGTTCCTACTATGCTCTGTTGTCATGTGTTGCTGCCATGCTATGTTGTTGTCTTAGATATCTCTTTATGTAGTGTTGTCTCTCTTGTCATGATGTGAGTTTTGTCCTATATATTTATTTAATTTATTTTTATTTTTAATCCTAGCACCCCTCCCCGCAGGAGGCCTGCCTAGTTAAATAAAGGTTCAATAAAGTAAAATACACATAACATTTATTGTGGCCTGTGGAATGTTGTCCCACTCCTCTTCATTGACTGTGCAAAGTTGCTGGATATTGGCGAGAACTGGAACACGCTGTCGTACACGTCGAGCCAGAGCATCCCAAACATGCTTAGTGGGTGACATGTCTGGTCAGTATGCAGGCCATGGAAGAACTGGGACATTTTCAGCCTCCAGCAATATTGTACAGATCCTTGCGACATGTGGCCATGCTTTATGCTGTAACCTGAGATGATGGCGGCAGATAAATGGCATGACAATGGGCCTCAGGATCTCGTCACGGTATCTCTGTACATTCAAATTGTCATTGATAAAATGAAATTGTCTACATTGTCCCTAGCTTATGCCTGCCCACACCATAACCCCACCGCCACCATGGAGCTCTCTGTTCACAACCTTGACATCAGCAAACTGTTCGCCCACACAACACCATACACGTGGTCTGAGGTTGTGAAGCCAGTTGTACGTACTGCCAAATTCTCTAAAAGGACTAGGAAGCAGCTTATTGTAGAGAAATGAACATTCAATTCTCTAGCAACAGCTCTGGTGGACATTCCTGCAGTCAGCATGACAATTGCATGTTCCCTCAAAACTTGAGACATCTGTGGCATTGAGTTGTATGACAAAATTGCACATTTCAGAGTGACCTTTTATTGTCCCCAGTGCAAGGTGCCCCTGTGTAATGATCATGCTGTTTAATCAGCTTCTTGGTATGCCACACCTGTCAGGTGGATCTTGGCAAAGGAGAAATACTCACTAACAGGGATGTAAACAAATTTGTGCACAACATTTAAGAGAAATAAGCTTTTTGTGGGTATGGAACATTTTAGGGATCTTTTGTTTCAGCTCATGAACACTTTACATGTTGCGTTTATATTTTTGTTCAGTGTCGATCCAGAGACAGTCAGTATAATTTATTTGGATCAGTGAGACACAAATAGTCTTAGATGTTACCATGGCAGCATGCTAGATGTTCTGACTCTGGTCTTAGATATCGGCTGTCAGCAAAATTTGACGTCAAGATAAATGGCTGTATCCTGACTTCTCTCAATGTTGCCACCTGAAAAGTGTTTTATAAATGTCTTTGAGGATGAGAGATAGAGAAAGAAGAGACAGAAATAGAGAGAAGAGAGGGAGCGAGAGAGAGACAGAGAGGGAGGGAGAGAGAGAACATCCCAAACAAATGAGCAACTTAGCAACATGAAAGTAAGTGGCTATAGAAAGGTCAAACCGTGTTTAAACCTCCCTCTCTCTTTCTGTCTTCATGTCTCTCTCTCTTTCTCTCTTTCTTTCTTTGTCTTCATCTCAATTCAATTCAATTGACTTTATTGACATGGAAAGTTCATTATTACTTACATTGTCAAAGTATACATATAGAAAAAAAAACATATATTTATATATATATAAAATATATATATACTGTATTTATATATAAATAAATGGTGGGACCAACAACATCTCTCTCTCTCTCTCTCTCTCTCTCTCTCTTGCTCTCTCTCTCTTGCTCTCTCTCTCTCTCTCTCTCTCTTGCTCTCTCTCTCTCTCTCTCTCTCTCTCTCTCTCTCTCTCTCTCGCTCTCTCTCTCTCTCCCCCAATCGGCATTAATGATTTACTCTCTGTGAATGTGAATCGTGCCCTTTCCGACCCAGCAGACAAACGCTTGTTGGGAAAAGAAAACACTGCCAGTGGCCAAACTATCATTCATTCGATCCTTCCATGTGCCATTTCCATATAATCATGTCAGATATGACACATATGTAACTCAACATGGTAAATGAGGCTCACAGAACATATCATGTTTCAGTAAATGTAGACTACTGAGCCATAGACTACCGTAGTCAGGTATTTGTGACTTGATCGCGGTGACAGGTGTAGACAGGCTCTGTGTGAAGCAGGGAACTGACAAATCATCTACACACACACACGCACGCACGCACGCACGCACACACGCACACTCGCACACACACACACACACACACACACACACACACACACACACACACACACACACACACACACACACACACACACACACACACACTCTCTTCAAATCATCTCTCTGTCAGGTCTGGAGAGAAGCAGGCAGCAGCTAGCCAGGCAGCTTCAGAGAGAACACTGCCTGCATCCCAAATGGCACCCTATTCCCTATGTAGTGCAGTACTCTTGACAGGGGTCTGGTCAAAATTGGTGTACTATATAGGGAACAGGGACGGGTGCCATCTGTCTCATTACCACAGAGAAACTTCAGCTAATTAAGTCTAGATACTCGCTAAGACTGAGACTTACTTTCCTCTGCTTACCTGAATAACAATGACTATGTGTGCCACAGATTAGAAAAGAGGGATGAAGAGAGAAAGATAGAGATAGACAGGCGAGAGATGGAGAGAGGGGGGGTGGAGTGGGAGAGATAGTGAAAGAGAGAGATTAAGATCAACAGAGAGAGAGAGATGGCAGAGAGAGAGAGAGAGAGAGAGAGAGAGAGAGAGAGAGAGAGAGAGAGAGAGGAACAATGCAGACGGACAGAACCAGCGGGAGATAGGGTGGGAATGGGTGCTGTGACTTTGTAGTCTCAGGCATTCTTTCATCTGATTAGAGAGGGAATGATAGATATAGAGAAAGAGACAGAGAGAGCGAGAAGGGAAGAGCAAGAAAGAAAGGGAAATTGAGAAGTAAAGGGAGAATGAAAAAGAGAGTGGGAGAAATAGAGAGGCGTCCTTTCAATGTTGATCTACAGGTCCTCGTTAGTGAGATAATAATCCAGAGGCATCTAGGAGAGATATGCTTTAATTGAATTTAATTGAATTGATGATTTGATGTTTAACGCTCACATCAAAAGGAACCGCCTTCTGTCTGTTTCTCAGTTTGTCTCACGATGGTTCCTTCCCTCTATGTCAGCCTTCTCCTGTGCCAATACAGCCCAGCCTAGCTCACGGCTGATCCATTTCAACACAGGTCCTCCTTCTCTTCATGTAAGCCTTCTGCTTTGCCCATGCAGCCACCACATGGTAGACTTAGCGCAGTTCCTTTACATGCACATACTGTCTGTATGTAAGTCCTTTACTCAGTGAAGATGACACACTTTATACCACTCTGAAACCCTTTATACCACCCTGACACACTTTATACCACTCTGATACACTTTATAGCACTCTGAAACCCTTTATACCACCCTGACACACTTTATACCACTCTGATACACTTTATAGCACTCTGAAACCCTTTATACCACTCTGAAACCCTTAATACCACTCTGACACACTTTATACCACTCTGACATACTTTATACCACTCTGAAACCCTTTCTACCACTCTGACACACTGAAACCATAAATCCCACTCTGAAACCCTTTATGCCACTCTGAAACCCTTTATACCACTCTGAAACCCTTTATACCACTCTGACACACTTTATACCACTCTGACACACTTGATACCACTCTGAAACCCTTGATACCACTCTGAAACCCTTTATGCCACTCTGAAACCCTTTATACCACTCTGAAACCCTTTATACCACTTTGAAACCCTTTATACCACTCTGACACACTTTATACCACTCTGAAACCCTTTGAAACCCTTTATACCACTCTGACATACTTTATACCACTCTGACACACGTTATACCACTCTGAAACCCTTTATACCACTCTGACATACTTTATACCACTCTGAAACCCGTTATACCACTCTGACATACTTTATACCACTCTGACACACGTTATACCACTCTGAAACCCTTTATACCACTCTGGCATACTTTATACCACTCTGACACACGTTATACCACTTTGAAACCCTTTATACCACTCTGACATACTTTATACCACTCTGACACACGTTATACCACTCTGACATACTTTATACCACTCTGACACACTTTATACCACTCTGACATACTTTATACCACTCTGACACACTTTATACCACTCTGAAACCCTTTATACCACTCTGACATACTTTATACCACTCTGACACACTTTATACCAATCTGAAACCATTTATACCACTCTGACACACTTTATACCACTTTGAAACCCTTTATACCACTCTGACACACTTTATACCACTCTGAAACCCTTTATACCACTCTGACACACTTGATACCACACTGAAACCCTTGATACCACTCTGAAACCCTTTATGCCACTCTGAAACCCTTTATACCACTCTGAAACCCTTTATACCACTTTGAAACCCTTTATACCACTCTGACATACTTTATACCACTCTGAAACCCGTTATACCACTCTGACATACTTTATACCACTCTGACACACGTTATACCACTCTGAAACCCTTTATACCACTCTGACATACTTTATACCACTCTGAAACCCGTTATACCACTCTGACATACTTTATACCACTCTGACACACGTTATACCACTCTGAAACCCTTTATACCACTCTGGCATACTTTATACCACTCTGACACACGTTATACCACTTTGAAACCCTTTATACCACTCTGATATACTTTATACCACTCTGACACACGTTATACCACTCTGACATACTTTATACCACTCTGACATACTTTATACCACTCTGACATACTTTATACCACTCTGACACACTTTATACCACTCTGACACACGTTATACCACTCTGAAACCCTTTATACCACTCTGGCATACTTTATACCACTCTGACACACTTTATACCACTCTGACACACGTTATACCACTCTGAAACCCTTTATACCACTCTGGCATACTTTATACCACTCTGACACACGTTATACCACTTTGAAACCCTTTATACCACTCTGACATACTTTATACCACTCTGACACACTTTATACCACTCTGACATACTTTATACCACTCTGACACACTTTATACCAATCTGAAACCATTTATACCACTCTGACACACTTTATACCACTTTGAAACCCTTTATACCACTCTGACACACTTTATACCACTCTGAAACCCTTTATACCACTCTGACACACTGTATACCACTTTGAAACCCTTTATACCACTCTGACACACTTTATTCCACTCTGAAACCCTTTATACCACTCTGACACACTTTATACCACTTTGAAACCCTTTATACCACTCTGACACACTTTATACCACTCTGAAACCCTTTATACCACTCTGACACACTGTATACCACTTTGAAACCCTTTATACCACTCTGACACACTGTATGCCACTTTGAAACCCTTTATACCACTCTGAAACCCTTTATACCACTCTGAAACCCTTTATACCACTCTGACACACTGTATACCACTTTGAAACCCTTTATACCACTCTGACACACTTTATTCCACTCTGAAACCCTTTATACCACTCTGACACACTTTACACCACTCTGACACACTTTATACCACAGTTGACAAGCTAAACGCATTCTTTGTTTTATGCATCTACTCCATGTGTGTCTCAGCAGACCTCCTAGCTGTGTGAGATTATCTTTGATGTGTCATGCTGTGTTTTATAATGCACATTAGACACACACACACACACTTTTGCTCTCATTACTGGCGTCCGCTAGGGCTTGGTTTTAGGCCCTCTTCTATTCTCTCTATACACCAAGTCACTTGGCTCCATCATATCCTCTCATGGTCTCTCTTTTCATTGCTATGCTGATGACATTCAACAGCTGTTCTCCTTCCCCTTCTGACACCCAAGTGACGACACGCATCTCTGCGTGCCTGGCAGACATCTCAGCGGGGATGTCGGCCCACCACGTCAAACTCAACCTCGACAAGACAGAGCTGCTCTTCCTCCCGGGGAAGGCCTTCCCACTCCAAGTCCTCTCTACAACTCCAGGGTGTCCCTCCTCTCAGAGTTCAACGAATCTTGGCGTGACCCTGGACCCTGTGGTTCTCTGCAAACATCAAAGCAGTGACTCGCTGCAGGACATTATCCAGGCACTTTTTCATCTTCTGTCTGGACTATTGCAACTCTCTGTTGGCAGGGCTACCTGCTTGTGCCATCAAACCACTGCAACTTATTCAGAATGCTACAGCTCGCCTGGTGTTCAACCTTCCCAAGTTCTCCCATATCACTCTGCACAGTCCACTGGCTTTCAGTTGAAACTTGGATCCGCTTTAACCGGCAGCGCCACAGCGTGTTTACCGCTGTTACTCCGGAGACAAATTCCCAAAAGACTGCAACCCAGACTCTAGAAACTCCACCGTCAATTTGAGGCTCCTCTGTTGAGATAGGCTAGAATGTTGTTTTATTATTTATCGGCTCTGGCTGCGACCGAAAGGAAGGAGTACCTTTACATTGCGTAATAGAACTTTCGCATTCCGGTCGCATTCCGCGTCGCTCCACAGGTAGTATCACTTTTTCACTGCATTTCATTACAGTCCCAACGGTGTGATTTGTTTGATCGTAGCTAGCTACATAGCTAGCTACATAGCCGTCTTTGTTTCAAAGATAATTGTGTAGTCTAGAGCGATTTTCTAGGTTAGCTAGCCAGCTATTGTCGTTCTCCTAACGCAACGTAACGTAACCAACACTGCTAGCTAGCCAGCTAGCTCCCGATAAGCAGCATTGTAGAAACTTCACACTCAACGGTACGACTTGATTAGGGTAGTGTCAACAACGCAGCTAGCCTACCCCAGCAGTACTCTATCATTTTAATCATTTTAGTCAATTAGATTCTTGCTACGTAAGCTTAACTTTCTGAACATTCGAGACGTGTAGTCCACTTGTCATTCCAATCTCCTCTGCATTAGCGTAGCCTCTTCTCTAGCCTGTCAACTATGTGTCTGTCTATCCCTGTTCTCTCCTCTCTGCACAGACCATACAAACGCTCCACACCGCATGGCCGCAGCCACCTAATCTGGTGGTCCCAGCGCGCACGACCCACGTGGAGTTCCAGGTCTCCGGTAGCCTCTGGAACTGCCGATCTGCGGCCAACAAGGCAGAGTTCATCTCAGCCTATGTCTCCCTCCAGTCCCTCGACTTCTTGGCTCTGACGGAAACATGGATCACCACAGACAACACCGCTACTCCTACTGCTCTCTCTTCGTCCGCCCACGTGCTCTCGCACACCCGAGAGCTTCTGGTCAGCGGGGTGGTGGCACCGGGATCCTCATCTCTCCCAAGTGGTCATTCTCTCTTTCTCCCCTTACCCATCTGTCTATCGCCTCCTTTGAATTCCATGCTGTCACAGTTACCAGCCCTTTCAAGCTTAACATTCTTATCATTTATCGCCCTCCAGGTTCCCTCGGAGAGTTCATCAATGAGCTTGATGCCTTGATAAGCTCCTTTCCTGAGGACGGCTCACCTCTCACAGTTCTGGGCGACTTTAACCTCCCACGTCTACCTTTGACTCATTCCTCTCTGCCTCCTTCTTTCCACTCCTCTCCTCTTTTGACCTCACCCTCTCACCTTCCCCCTACTCACAAGGCAGGCAATACGCTCGACCTCATCTTTACTAGATGCTGTTCCTCCACTAACCTCATTGCTACTCCCCTCCAAGTCTCCGACCACTACCTTGTATCCTTTTCCCTCTCGCTCTCATCCAACACTTCCCACACTGCCCCTACTCGGATGGTATCGCGCCGTCCCAACCTTCGCTCTCTCTCCCCCGCTACTCTCTCCTCTTCCATCCTATCATCTCTTCCCTCTGCTCAAACCTTCTCCAACCTATCTCCTGATTCTGCCTCCTCAACCCTCCTCTCCTCCCTTTCTGCATCCTTTGACTCTCTATGTCCCCTATCCTCCAGGCCGGCTCGGTCCTCCCCTCCCGCTCCGTGGCTCGACGACTCATTGCGAGCTCACAGAACAGGGCTCCGGGCAGCCGAGCGGAAATGGAGGAAAACTCGCCTCCCTGCAGACCTGGCATCCTTTCACTCCCTCCTCTCTACATTTTCCTCCTCGGTCTCTGCTGCTAAAGCCACTTTCTACCACTCTAAATTCCAAGCATCTGCCTCTAACCCTAGGAAGCTCTTTGCCACCTTCTCCTCCCTCTTGAATCCTCCTCCCCCCTCCCCCTCCTCCCTCTCTGCAGATGACTTCGTCAACCATTTTGAAAAGAAGGTCGACGACATCCGATCCTCGTTTGCTAAGTCAAACGACACCGCTGGTTCTGCTCACACTGCCCTACCCTGTGCTCTGACCTCTTTCTCCCCTCTCTCTCCAGATGACATCTCGCGTCTTGTGACGGCCGGCCGCCCAACAACCTGCCCGCTTGACCCTATCCCCTCCTCTCTTCTCCAGACCATCTCCGGTGACCTTCTCCCTTACCTCACCTCGCTCATCAACTCATCCCTGACCGCTGGCTACGTCCCTCCCGTCTTCAAGAGAGCGAGAGTTGCACCCCTTCTGAAAAAACCTACACTCGATCCCTCCGATGTCAACAACTACAGACCAGTATCCCTTCTTTCTTTTCTCTCCAAAACTCTTGAACGTGCCGTCCTTGGCCAGCTCTCCCGCTATCTCTCTCAGAATGACCTTCTTGATCCAAATCAGTCAGGTTTCAAGACTAGTCATTCAACTGAGACTGCTCTTCTCTGTATCACGGAGGCGCTCCGCACTGCTAAAGCTAACTCTCTCTCCTCTGCTCTCATCCTTCTAGACCTATCGGCTGCCTTCGATACTGTGAACCATCAGATCCTCCTCTCCACCCTCTCCGAGTTGGGCATCTCCGGCGCGGCCCACGCTTGGATTGCGTCCTACCTGACAGGTCGCTCCTACCAGGTGGCGTGGCGAGAATCCGTCTCCTCACCACGTGCTCTCACCACTGGTGTCCCCAGGGCTCTGTTCTAGGCCCTCTCCTATTCTCGCTATACACCAAGTCACTTGTCTCTGTCATAACCTCACATGGTCTCTCCTATCATTGCTATGCAGACGACACACAATTAATCTTCTCCTTTCCCCCTTCTGACGACCAGGTGGCGAATCGCATCTCTGCATGTCTGGCAGACATATCAGTGTGGATGACGGATCATCACCTCAAGCTGAACCTCGGCAAGACGGAGCTGCTCTTCCTCCCGGGGAAGGACTGCCCGTTCCATGATCTCGCCATCACGGTTGACAACTCCATTGTGTCCTCGTCCCAGAGCGCTAAGAACCTTGGCGTGATCCTGGACAACACCCTGTCGTTCTCAAATAACATCAAGGCGGTGGCCCGTTCCTGTAGGTTCATGCTCTACAACATCCGCAGAGTACGACCCTGCCTCACACAGGAAGCGGCGCAGGTCCTAATCCAGGCACTTGTCATCTCCCGTCTGGATTACTGCAACTCGCTGTTGGCTGGGCTCCCTGCCTGTGCCATTAAACCCCTACAACTCATCCAGAACGCCGCAGCCCGTCTGGTGTTCAACCTTCCCAAGTTCTCTCACGTCACCCCGCTCCTCCGCTCTCTCCACTGGCTTCCAGTTGAAGCTCGCATCCGCTACAAGACCATGGTGCTTGCCTACGGAGCTGTGAGGGGAACGGCACCTCACTACCTCCAGGCTCTGATCAGGCCCTACACCCAAACAAGGGCACTGCGTTCATCCACCTCTGGCCTGCTCGCCTCCCTACCACTGAGGAAGTACAGTTCCCGCTCAGCCCAGTCAAAACTGTTCGCTGCTCTGGCCCCCCAATGGTGGAACAAACTCCCTCACGACGCCAGGACAGCGGAGTCAATCACCACCTTCCGGAGACACCTGAAACCCCACCTCTTTAAGGAATACCTAGGATAGGATAAAGTAATCCTTCTCCCCCCTTAAAAGACCTAGATGCACTATTGTAAAGTGGCTGTTCCACTGGATGTCATAAGGTGAAAGCACCAATTTGTAAGTTGCTCTGGATAAGAGCGTCTGCTAAATGACTTAAATGTAAATGTAAATGTATGGAGCAGTAAGGGGAACTTCCCCTCTCTACCACTTATAGGTGCTAAGTGGCATTAAAAATCCAAGTCTAGGCACTCGTGTGGGTTTGAAAGTTAAAAAGCTTTTAATGTATAAGACAATATTAAAATACACCAATGCATATCGGCTTAAATCTTTTTTTTAAATTCCTTGGATATTGTGTTCCTCTCAAGGTTTTCATCTCCATCGCTCTGCTTTGTGATTGCTGAGCGGTGTTAGCTAGTCTACAGTAAATACACCGTCTCCATCTCTCTGCTTTGTGATTACTGAGCGGTGTTAGCTAGTCTACAGTAAATACACCGTCTCCATCTCTCTGCTTTGTGATTGCTGAGCGGTGTTAGCTAGTCTACAGTAAATACACCGTCTCCATCTCTCTGCTTTGTGATTACTGAGCGGTGTTAGCTAGTCTACAGTAAATACACCGTCTCCATCTCTCTGCTTTGTGATTGCTGAGCGGTGTTAGCTAGTCTACAGTAAATACACAGTCTCCATCTCTCTGCTTTGTGATTGCTGAGCGGTGTTAGCTAGTCTACAGTAAATACACAGTCTCCATCTCTCTGCTTTGTGATTGCTGAGCGGTGTTAGCTAGTCTACAGTAAATACACCGTCTCCATCTCTCTGCTTTGTGATTGCTGAGCGGTGTTAGCTAGTCTACAGTAAATACACCGTCTCCATCTCTCTGCTTTGTGATTGCTGAGCGGTGTTAGCTAGTCTACAGTAAATACACCGTCTCCATCTCTCTGCTTTGTGATTGCTGAGCGGTGTTAGCTAGTCTACAGTAAATACACAGTCTCCATCTCTCTGCTTTGTGATTGCTGAGCGGTGTTAGCTAGTCTACAGTAAATACACCGTCTCCATCTCTCTGCTTTGTGATTGCTGAGCGGTGTTAGCTAGTCTACAGTAAATACACAGTCTCCATCTCTCTGCTTTGTGATTGCTGAGCGGTGTTAGCTAGTCTACAGTAAATACACCGTCTCCATCTCTCTGCTTTGTGATTGCTGAGCGGTGTAAGCTAGTCTACAGTAAATACACCGTCTCCATCTCTCTGCTTTGTGATTGCTGAGCGGTGTTAGCTAGTCTACAGTAAATACACCGTCTCCATCTCTCTGCTTTGTGATTGCTGAGCGGTGTTAGCTAGTCTACAGTAAATACACCGTCTCCATCTCTCTGCTTTGTGATTGCTGAGCGGTGTTAGCTAGTCTACAGTAAATACACAGTCTCCATCTCTCTGCTTTGTGATTGCTGAGCGGTGTTAGCTAGTCTACAGTAAATACACCGTCTCCATCTCTCTGCTTTGTGATTACTGAGCGGTGTTAGCTAGTCTACAGTAAATACACAGTCTCCATCTCTCTGCTTTGTGATTGCTGAGCGGTGTTAGCTAGTCTACAGTAAATACACCGTCTCCATCTCTCTGCTTTGTGATTGCTGAGCGGTGTTAGCTAGTCTACAGTAAATACACCGTCTCCATCTCTCTGCTTTGTGATTACTGAGCGGTGTTAGCTAGTCTACAGTAAATACACAGTCTCCATCTCTCTGCTTTGTGATTGCTGAGCGGTGTTAGCTAGTCTACTATATGGAATGTTTCACATTGAGATTGATGCTGTATTGCAGCTCTGATAGAAGTTATTATTATTATATTAAGAAGTTATTGCTGTGACGTTTCTCATTATTCACGTTTCCCAATCGATTCCCAACCATCCCATCCAAGCGAGAGTCGTGACTCTTACTCATAATTAAACCAATCTCAATGCAAATCATGGAAATTCAGATGGCATATTGTGTTATGAGTCCTTGGATGCATCCCAAAGTGCATCCTATTCCCTATGTAGTGCTTTTGACCAGGGCCGTAGTGGTAATAGGTAATAGGGTGCCGTTTGGGACTCAGCCTTCACTTTTCCAGGAGAGATAGAGAGAGTGTTATTACTAGCCTTATCAGTAGCAACACTGCATGTGATTGCACCTCACACAATACACACGTGCGCACAAACACATTGAGCGACGTACACGCAAGCATATGGAGACACACAAAGAAAAATCAATGGTGTACATTCAACTTTGAACGTGTAAAATGTACGCTATTTTCAGGGAAGATCCCACTGTACTGGTGTTAAAATAACACTTTTTAAAGTGTTAAAGATTTAACTCTGTTGCAGTGTTTCCCATTCAATTCTTAAATTGTTCAAAGGAACTCAATTGTACATTGTGTAAAACATAACATTTAGAGTAAACTGGACTCAATTTGCTTAGTGCTGACTCTGTTACACTTTCTCAATGTAAGAAATTAACGTGTGTCTTGTTACAGTAAATCATTTTGGGTGATGCGCTAAGACTGCATGGTGTAAAGCCTAATTTGCATATTTCCCAGTGTCTTTTCTTTTTGAGTAAGTCCTAGAGTCAACACCCATGACTGTATTTGTTAGGGACATAGAAAAATCTGTAGCTTTCACCAAGTGAGTTCCTGGGTGAATGTTATCATTAAAATTAAACTATGAAAATATATTACATATTGCAAGGCCTCAGATATTGGTCTAGTTTTACTCCAACACAGTTGTGTTAGGAGACTCATAGTTAACATACGACATCAGGACTGCAGAGTGACATTAGCCTGGCTTGCAGTGATGTGTAATTCCTATTGGAATCCAGCCAGAGTTAGAATATCCAACAGTGGGAAATTCAAAATGACTGTCAGGGTTAGGAGACTTCCTAAACCATTTAAACCGGAACAAACATTTTAGGAATGGGGGCAATAAATCGAACTAACTGATTGGATAAGTTTAGAATGTATGTTTGTTATTTATCTTTGTGTAGCATAAGATTAATCAATTAATGTACATGCAAAAACACAGATATTAAAAACAATTCCAAAAAATCTACTTGCAGTAGAGCATGCTGGGAAATATGATAATGATGGGCGTGATTTTAATGGGACTGTTTTACTCTCCACAGTGTAAAAACAATAACACTGATTACACTGGCCAATTTTCTGAGAACACACACACACAAACTCACACAATCACAAACAATTTCTAGAACAAGAAGGAATATTATGTCATTTGCCAGATGGAAAACATGGTTGTGCGTAATTGTTTGTGCCACTTTTGTTGTCTAGGGCAGTGGTTCTAGGACCTACCCACAGCGGGTACTTGAGAAGACTCATGAGACCATAGGCCTACATGAGGGTGTACTTCAGGGGTTATCCGGGCAGTGCAACATTCAGTATATTTTATATATCCGTTATTTATCTAGGCAAGCCAGTTAAGAACAAATTCTTATTTACTAAGACAGCCAAACCCGGACGACGCTGGGCCAATTTTGCGCCGCCCTATGGGACTCCCAATCACGGCCGGATGTGATACAGCCTGGTTTCAAACCAGGGACTGTAGTGATGCCTCTTGCACTGAGATGCAGTGCTTTAGACCGCTGAGCCACTCGTGGTGGTGCAATAACTGGAAAAGGTTGGGCATATCTTTTCACATGGCTCTCGCACATGTTAAGAAATGGTTCAACACTTGTGCTGACCCACTCAAAACCACAGTCAAATTATTTATGTCAATATCTGTACACAAACAATAATAATATATATAATATACACTGAATGGACAAATCATTACGAAAATGATTGAATTTCACCCCCTTTTGCCCTCAGAACAGCCTCAATTCGCCGGGACATGGACTCTACAAGTTGTTGAAAACGTTCCACAGGGATTCTGGCCCAAGTTGACTCCAATGTTTCCCACAGTTGTGTCAAGCTGGCTGGATGTTCTTTGGGTAGTGTACCATTCTTGATACACACAGGAAACTGTAGAGCGTGAAAATCCCAGCAGCATTGCAGTTCATAAAACACTCAAACCGGTACGCCTGGCATTTACTGCCATACCCTGTTTAAAGGCACTTCAATCTTGTGTCTTTCCCATTCACTGTCTGAATGGTACACATACACAATCTACGTCTGAATTGTCTCAAGGCTTAAAAATTATTCTTTAACCTGTCTCCTTGCCTTCGTTGATACTGATTGAATTGGATTTAACAGGCGACATTAGTAAGGGATCATAGCTTTCACCTGGATTCACCTGGTCAGTCTGTCATGGAAAGAGCCGGTGTTCCTAATCTTTTGTACACTCAGTCTATATCAAAATATTGAATGGTCAAAATTATATTTGTGTATTTTGTTGAGACACTGTGTGTCCCAAATGGCACCCTATTCCAAAGTGTTATTACTTTGCAGAGAGCTCGATGGGCCCTGGACAAAAGTAGTGCACTATATAGGGAATAGGGTGCCATTTTGGACCCATTGCTAAATTAGTTTTGACTTGAGTTGAGAAACTGTTCATCATTGTGTACTGAGAGGTTAAATGAAATTAGAATATCAAATATGCCTGTCTCCTTCTGACTGGAAGACTTTATTACAGTGATCTTTATCATCCAAACTATTAAATGCATAGAGGTGTGTGCACGTGTGTGTCCGTGTGTGTGTGTGTGCGTGCGTGTGCACGTGCGTGTGTGTGCACATGCTGTGTGCGTGTGTGTGGTTGTGTGCAGCTACCTCTGCACACTTGCAGCAGCAGATTCATATGAATTTTGGAAGGCATTATCGCTGCTCAATTTTGTATAATGCCTGAGTGTCAGGTGAATAGATACAGGAAGCAGGACTGTGTGTGTCTACTGCCTCATATCATATCCTATCTGTCTGTCTAATCACCACCCACACACACACACACACACACACGCACACGCGCACACTCAACTCACATGCGTGCGCGCGCTTGCCACACACTCATGCAAATACATATACACACACATACGCTGTATCATTAGCAGCATCCCAAATAGCCCAACATGAGGAAAGAGTCATTAAGCAAAAGCCAGCCACTATTTAATGAGTCATTCTCAGTCTGTATTGAAGTCTTCTAATGAATTTATCTCAGTTTGAAACTCACACTTTTGTCTTTGTCTCGATTGACGAGCTTCAGCAGGAAGCAAACCTTCTGGTGCTTTTAATTTTTTCATGTGGCTATAGTGAGCATTTGGCGGTGTAACTTGTGTTGATGGCCAAAACAAATTTCTTTTAACAATAACAGATTTCATTTTGAAGCAACAACTTCCATCATGCTACCATGGGTCGCTGACTATTTTTACAGTGTAACTTTTGACAGCATGTTTTTCTAGCCATTCCATGAATGATGTTACCCCCTATAAATGTCTATTAGTTGGAGATTCAGAATAATTATTTCAGAAGGTTTGCCCTGAAATGAATTGGCAATGAGGTTCCTGATCTAGTGAAGCAAAGGTTCATGTAATTATAAATGTGGAGTATGGCGAGACATGGTCTCTCCCTCATTTGTCCCTGAATAAGTTATCTTATCACATCTAATGTATTGTGTGTGTGCGTGTGTGTGTGTGTGTGTTTGTGTGTGTGTTAATGTGTATTTATGTGTGTGTGTGTGTGTGTGTGTGTGTGTGTGTGTGTGTGTGTGTGTGTGTGTGTGTGTGTGTGTGTTTGTATGTGTGTGTGTATTTATGTGTGTGTGTGTGTGTGTGTGTGTGTGTGTGTGTTTATGTGTGTCTTACTTTTCTGTCATTTCAATGGTGAAATACCCAGTAAAATACCTTAAATGTGTTTTACAGAAATACTCTCATTAACTGTAATTGGAAGCCTCCTGTAAAAATGACTACTTACATATTTCTTGCTGTCGGGTGAGACGAATGAAGCTCAGACAAGTAAATATCTTCTTGAAGTGGCGGTAAAGTGGAAGAATATTTTCAGCAGCTGCTGGGCACACTGTTGGAAAATACAGTATTATACAATAAAACTAACAACAGTGTACCGAATTAGTTATTTACAGTAAATAGCCGTAAATTGCAATGCAGGCGTAACTGGTTAATGATACTATAAATTCCGATGAAACTTTGGTGTAGCGTACCCGTTACAGAATAATGCCTCGCCAAAGGGAAGCAATAGGGATGTTTTACTGGTAATATCGGGTCCAAGGGCAGATGCCGAAGCAACCGGGGTTGCCTCAGCTGGCTCGATAGGTTCACAAGCCTCGGGTTGGCTCGTCAGGCTTCCATTGCCGAAGCTCCCGGGGATGACTTAGCTAGCCTGTCAGGCTTCCATGCCTCAGCTGGCTCAACAGGTTCTCAAGCCTCTGTTGGCTCGTCAGGCTCCCACGTCTCCGCCCGGCTCGTCAGGCTCCCGTGCCTCAGCCGGTTCGACTGGTTCCCGTGCCTCAGCCGGCTCGTCAGGCTCCCGTGCCTCAGCCGGCTCATCAGGCTCCCGTGCCTCAGCCGGCTCGTCAGGCTCCCGTGCCTCAGCCGGCTCGTCAGGCTCCCGCGCCTCAGCCGGTTCGACTGGTTCCCGCGCCTCAGCCGGTTGCTTACTTTCAAGCCCTTAACCAACAATGCAGTTCAATAGAAAATATTTACGAATAAACTAAATTAGAAAATAAAATAAAAAAGTAACACAATAAAATAACAATATCGATAATGAGGCAATGTACAGGGGAGGGGGTAACAGTACCGAGTCGTGTAGGTACAGGGGGTCAATGTATATTGTATTTTTTTATTTAACCTTTATTTAATTAGGAATGTCATTTAACAACAAATTATTATTTACAATGACAGCCTACCAAAAAGGAACAGGCCTCCTGCGGGGACGAGGGCTGGGATGAAAAATATAGGACAAAACACACATCACGACAAGAGAGACACAACAATGCTACATATAGAGAGACCTATGATAACAAGAGAGCATGGCAGCAACACATAACAACACAGCATGGTAGCAACACTACATGGCAACAGCGCAACATGATAGCAGCACAAAACATGGTACAAACATTGTTGGGTACAGATAAGAGCACAAAGGCAAGAAGGTAGAGAAAACAATACACCACGCGATGCAGCCACAACTGTCAGTAAGAGTGACAATCTTTGAGTCTTTGAATGAAGAGATGGAGATAAAACTCTCCAATTTTAGTGTGTTTTGCAGCTTGTTCCAGTCGTTAGCTGCAGCTAACTGAAAAGAGGAGCGACCCAGGAATGTGTGTGCATTGGGGACCTTTAACAGAATGTGACTGGCAGAATGGGTGTTTTATGTGGAGGATGAGGGCTGCAGTAGATATCTCAGAAAGGGGGGAGTGAGGCCTAAGAGGGTTTTATAAATAAGCATCAACCAGTGGGTCTTGTGACGGGTGAACAGAGACTACCAGTTTATAGAGGAGTATAGAGTGCAGTGATGTGTTCTATAAGAAGTATTGTTGACAAATCTGATGGCCGAATGGTAAAGAACATCTAGCCGCTCGAGAGCACCATTATCTGCCGATCTATAAATGATCTCCATAATCTAGCATGGGTAGGATGGTCATCTGAATCAGGGTTAGTTTGGCAACTGATATGAAAGAGGAGTGATTACGATAGAGGAAACCAAGTCTAGATTTAACCTTAGCCTGCAGCTTTGATATGTGCTGAGAGAAGGACAATGTAGAGTGTTGTTGTAGACTGTTTAACACAAAATCTGGGGAGGGGCCAGCTGAGCGTAAGACTGTATAATCTGCATATAAATGGATGAGAGAGCTTCATACTGCCTGAGTTATATTGTTGATGTAAATTGAGAAGAGTGTGGGGCCTAGAATCAAGTCTTGGGGTTCTCCCTTGGTGACAGGCAGTGGCTGAGACAGCAGATGTTCTGACTTTATACCCTGTACTCTTTGAGAGAGATAGTTATAGCAAACCAGGCCAAAGACCCCTCAGAGACACCAATACTCCTTAGCCGGCCCAAGAGAATGGAATGGTCAACCATATCAAAAGCTTTGGCCAAGTCAATAAAAATAGCAGCAGAGCATTGCTTAGAATCAAGGGCAATGGTGACATCATTTAGGACCTTTAAGGTTGCATGTGACACATCCATAACCTGAGTGGAGGACGGGCAAGGAGGCATGGCTGAGTCAAATAGGAATCCTGACTTAATAAAGTAGTGATTAAAGATCTCAGCCATGTGCACCTTGTCAGTAACAACCACATAATCAACATTAATGGACATGGGCAGCTATGAGGAGGAGGGTTTATTCTCCAGGTTTGTAACCATTTTCCAGAACTTCTTGCGGTTAGAACTACAGAGAGAGAAATGCTCCTTAAAGTAACTAACTTTGGCCATCCGGATAGCCTCAGTGCACTTCTTTCTCATTTGCCTGAATGAGAGCCAGTCAGCATGAGTATGCGTGTGCCAAGCCTTTTGCCAAATGGAATTCTTGAGGTGGAGTAACTCTGCCAGATCACAGTCGAACCAGCGGCTGAACCCGTTTTTTATTCTCATTTTCTTTATGGGGGTGTGTTTGCTAACAATACCAGTGAAAATATAAAAAATGAAGGTCCAAGCATCTTCGACAGAGGGGATCAAGCTGATTCTATACCAATTTACAGAGGCCAGGTCGTGAAGGAAGGCTTGCTTATGTTTTTTTAGCAAGCATCTATCACAAATCAGGACAGGTAGTTTCACTGAGCTGCCATTATGAACACAGGCTGTAAAACAGTGATCAATACCAGACTGATACTCAGGATTATTTGTGAGGATAATATGAAGGAGAGTAGCCTTTCTGGGTGTTTGGAGTCATACCTTGTGGGATTGGTAATAATCTTTAGGACTTGGTCAGGTGGTTTAACATGTTTAGGTCACCTAGCAGGACAAATTCAGACTTAGTGTAAGGGGCCAGGAGAGAGCTTAGGGCAGGTAGGGTACAGGCCGGTGCTGATAGTGGACGATAACACCCAGCAACAGTCAACAAAGACCTATTGGAAAGCATTATAGTTAAAACCAGCAAATCAAATTGTTTGGGGACAGATTTGGTGGAGACAACCAAGCACTGAAGGTGCCACTCCACCACCTTTGGAAGATCTGTCTTGCTGAAAAAGGTTATAACCAGAAAGGTTAACGTCAATGTTCAAAACTCTCTTTCTTATCCATGTCTCAGTAATGACCAACACATCTGGATTGGAGCTGTGAACCCACACTTTCAATTAATACATTTTAGGTAATACGCTTCTAATGGTATCATGCCAAAAACCCAGGCTTTTGCAAGAGCAGAAATCAGTGAAACAGATATCAGAGCACAAGTCAGTATTGGGGCTAGTAACAGTAGATGGGCCATGGTGTACATGCACATTTCTAGATCAGTAATACATTCAGGGCACGGCAGAGGACAGGGTTGAACTCTGCAGTGTTGAATTTGTATGACATTTGAATGTGCATCAGATGGCAACAATATCCTATTGCACAGCAATTCCATCAGGTAACATGAATACAAAGCCGGCGAGAGGTGGTTAGAATAGGATGGGAGGTCAAGAGTCTGTGTAACCAATAGAGAGTCAGACAAACATAGTCTGTCCCACAGTTGGGTAAACAAGCAACTTCATAGTCAACAAAGCATGCAGTAGTCATGAGGCATATAGTATACAGCACAAGAAAAAAATATAACAACTTGGGGCTAGCCATTGTAAGTTCCAAGACTCACTCGCCCCAGCAGTGTGTGTGTGCTGGAGGCGAGCAAAAGCTCGGGAGAGAGGGGGGAGTGTGGCGGGGGTACCTGTACGAGACTAGCCAGAGTAGACGGTGAACAGATCCCCAGGTGGAATCCAAGCAGCAGTGCAGCAGGCAAAGGGAGTAGGTGTCACACCCACTTGGGAGAAGCTTTTTTGGGGAGGCAGATTCCTTGTAGAAAATCCCAGCTAGCTAGCTAACGTAGCTAGCAAGTCTCTGTCCACCGTTTTTTTCCACGTGGAAAAGGAGGTCGTTAGCTAGCTACATCTCTTCAGTTTCGTCAAATGGTCCTTTATCGACATGGCTGTTGTGGCTGATGTATTTTGGAGATTGCGAGGAGGATATCTTTTGATGTGATCAAAGCAACAACTTACAATTTAAGTTCTTGTCAATATAATAGATCATCTTTGGTTTTTAGATACAAAGTCACACTCCCTCTCTCTGCTCAAACTTGGTTCATGAGCTGTTTGATTGTTGATAAGAATGACAGCTAACTAAGTTTCCTAAATGGCTAGATGTCAACCAAGCATGTTCATGTACAGAAAGAGGCAACACTATTAGCTATCTATCTAGCTTCTAGCAAAAGAGGCTATTATTTAGCTAACTGGCTATCAATACGATATTTAGCCATAGATTCAGAAAGACTAGAAATAATCAAAGTTAATCAATAACTAAATTAAACCTTATCTACCTGACATTGTCCTTTATTTACATTTTATTATAGCTGAATGCAGCTGCTGTGCTCAAAACAGCAGGTAAGCATTGATTTGTGTTCTCGTCCGGGTGGCCATTTGATTAATTGTTCAGCAGTCTTATGGCTTGGGGGTAGAAGCTGTAAAGGAGCCTTTTGGTCCTAGACTTGGCGCTCCGGTACCACTTTCCGTGTGGTACCAGAGAGAACAGTCTATGACTTAGGTGACTGGAGTCTTTCAAATGGTAAATCCAATGGTCACCGTATCGATGCTATAGTCTCGTTTTAATCTGACGTCTAGAATTTGAGTTAGGTGGTTCTCGGTAACGGCTGAACGGATCATGGCGAGAGGTGGGGAGTATGTTGTGTACCTCCAATCAAGTGTCATCAACATTGGCGTCATATTGGCTTAGATGTGTTGGTAGGAAGATTTAAATGTAACATTGAGCATCGCCCCCCTCAATACTGATTAGATTCTAACACCGCCATTTTCATACTTTGTTAGCTCCGACGCCACAGATGATTTGTCATCCTCTATGCCTATTTAGTACAGAGGTCAAATATGTCACTGGTTAATTAAATGACAAATGAATGAGAAATGAAAGAAAGACACACACACACACACACACACACACACACAGAGAGAGAGCGAGAGAGAGGCAGCACTTGTTACTGTAGGGTGTTTAATCAGACAGTCTTACATTAATCATGCATGGTTTAGCTTATGAGGACAAGATATAGAGGTGTGAAAATAGGCTTGGGATAATAATGAGGATGCTTTGCATGATGCAGTGGATTCCGACTGGGACTTCAGACAAGAGAGAGTGGCCCTGTCTATGTGTGTATTGCTGTGTGTGTGTGTGTTAGACTGGCCGTGTCTGGATGGCTCTGCTCATCTGCCTGACCTGCTGCAGATGCCCTGACACTCTCTCTCTCTCTCTGCGTCAATCATCATCGGCACCTCACGAGAGTGGGCGTTGAGACAAAGAACGGTGTCGGCAGAAAGAGGGCCCTGCTGTAATCCAGTGCACTCTTGAGGATCCGGACAGAAGAGGTTCTGTGATAGATGAGGTCTGGAGGCCCGGGACTCTGTGGTGACCAGGACCAGATGTGCTCCTGTAGACGTTACCACTGGGACTGGCCAGACTGGGGAGAGTGAGGGGAGAGAGTGTGTGTTTACTGTGTTTGGATGTGTGTGTGTGCCCGTGTGTGTGTGTGTGGTACTGTAGACCTGCCACTGGGACTGGGGACCTGGCCAGGCTGGGGAGAATGTATGCTGTATGATGGAGAGTGTGGAATAGTGTGGCTTAAGATGGAGAGTGTGGCAGATTCAGATAAGGAAGTCTGCTGTATGCCGGAGAGTGAGGGTGTATGCAGAATCTTTTGGACGAGACATTAATGCTTAAATTGGCAGCTTATTTTTTAGTACAGTAAAAAAAAAATCACATACACAAGACAGGTGCAGTGGAATGTGTTGTTTTACAGGGTCAGCCATAGTAGTACGATAGGTGTTGTTTTACAGGGTCATCCATAGTAGTACGATAGGTGTTGTTTTACAGGGTCAGCCATAGTAGTACGATAGGTGTTGTTTTACAGGGTCAGCCATAGTAGTACGATAGATGTTGTTTTAAAGGGACAGCCATTGTAGTACGATAGGTGTTGTTTTACAGGGTCAGGCATAGTAGTACGATAGGTGTTGTTTTACAGTGTCAGCCATTGTAGTACGATAGGTGTTGTTTTACAGGGTCAGCCATAGTAGTACGATAGGTGTTGTTTTAAAGGGTCAGCCATTGTAGTACGATAGGTGTTGTTTTACAGGGTCAGCCAAAGTAGTACGATAGGTGTTGTTTTACAGGGTCAGCCATAGTGGTACGATAGGTGTTGTTTTACAGGATCAGCCATTGTAATAAGATAGGTGTTGTTTTACAGGGTCAGCCATAGTAGTACGATAGGTGTTGTTTTACAGGGTCAGCCATTGTAATAAGATAGGTGTTTTTTTACAAGGTCAGCCATAGTAGTACAATAGGTGTTGTTTTACAGGGTCACCTGCACCATATTTACAATGTGCAGGAATACTGGATCAACATAATGGTGCAGGAGGGGATGGCTGTGGTTTTACAGGCTCCTAACCAACTGTGCTATATTGTTAGATTTTCCACATTGTTTGTAACTCATTTTGTACATAATGTTGCTGCTTGTGTCTCTTATGACCAAAAATAACTTCTGGACATTAGAACAGCGATTACTCACCTCAAACTGGACAAAGATATATATTTTTAATGAGCCCGATGCAAAGGATATACTGCTTTGTCAAGACAATGCCAAATCCCCATCATCAGCTTGAAGAAAAGACGTGAGGAGGCCGGGGTGCCTTGTAAGAATTTGCAGACGAGTAGGTAAAGCACCACTTCCCTCTGTATTATTGGCCAACGTGCAATCATTGGAAAACAAACTGGACGATATGTTATGTTTCACTGAGACGTGGCTGACGCGGATAATATAGAGCTGGCTGGCTTCTCCATGCATCGGCAGGACAGCGCAGCTACGTTTGGTACGACGAGGGGCGGGGGTGTATGTCTGTTTGTCAGTAACTGCTGGTGCGCGATGACTAATATTAAAGAAGTCTCGAGGTATTGCTCGCCTGAGGTAGAGTATCTCATGATAAGCTGTAGACCACACTATCTACCAAGAGAGTTCTCATCTATATTTATATAGAATATAAATATATATCTATATTTGTAGCTGTCTATTTACCACCACAAACCGATGTTGGCACCAAGACCGCACTCAACCAGCTGTATAAGGCCATAAGCAAACAAGAACATTCTCATCCAGAAGCAGCGCACCTAGTGGCCGGGGACTTTAATGCAGGCAAACTTAAATCTATTTGACCAAATTTCTACCAGCATGTGCAAAATGAGGGAAACCCTCTAGATCACCTTTACTCCACACACAGAGACACATACAAAGCTCTCCCTTGTCCTCCATTTGGCAAATCTGACCATAATTTTATCCTCCTGATTCCTGCTTACAAGCAAAAGCAGGAGGTACCAGTGACTCGCTCAATACGGAAGTGGTCAGATGACGCGGATGCTACGCTACAGGACTGTTTTGCTAGCACAAACTGGAATATGTTCTGAGATTCATCCAATGGCATTGAGGAGTATACCACCTCAATCACTGGCTTCATCAGTTAAGTGCATCGAAGACGTCATCCTCACATTGACCGTACGTACATTTCCCAACTAGAAGCAATGGATTACAGGCAACATCCACACCAAGCTAAAGGCTAGAGCTGACGTTTTCAAGGAACGGGACTCAAATCCGGACTAGTTCTCTCTGTCCCAAGTGTCGCCGGAACTTTTACAAACTTGTTAAGCTGGAGTATTGGTACATTGTGGGAAGCAACCTGTCTATCTAGAAAGACTACTGCCTTCCAATCCATTCATATCCTTTAATCGTCCCTAAAAGCATATGGATACCATTAGACACTATACCCATCCATATGAAATGCAAATCTTTTGACTTGTGATCAAATACTACAAGATTCAGAACTTCTAAAGTCAAAGGAATAGTAGTGAGCTCTACCTTTATAATGTTAGAATGTGACCCTACCTGAATATGTATGGCATTACAGGCCCTTCAAAGAAGAGGTTTTTAACCTCAAAGACAGAGGTGTTCCAGGAGTTAGAGCTGGTAGGGCTCAGTCTGTCAGTGAGTCCTGTTTGGTTCCCCATTTCCAATCTCTGGCTTTAGTTTATCACCAGTGGAGACAAGGTAGAGGGCTGTGTCAAATACCTACACACACATATATAAAAGAGGATAGGTAACACAGAGAGAAGAGAGAGGGAGGGCTATGTCTCCTCTTTGTGCCTGCGCCTAGTCACCCGCCAAGAACACCCATTCCCATTCCCATCTCTCTCTCTCTCTCTCTCTCTCTCTCTCTCTCTCTCTCTCTCTTTCTCTCTCTCTCTCTCTCTCTCTCTCTCTCTCTCACACACACATATTTAAAAGTGGACGGAGTGGGGTGACACATGCCCACACACAAACACTCCTTAATGGGCCTCACAATAAATACTAATAACTACTAAGACCAGAAATCAATTGGAGCAAATGAAAGTTATTTGTAGCTAGCTATGCTTTGCTAATTGCATTGTTAAAAGGTGTTGATGCATCCACCACATTAACCTCTCTACAGAGGAAATCTATAGCGCTATCACAGGGAAATAGGTGAAAGAAAATATGCTTTTTGTCAATAGTGCAATGTCAGCTTATTCTGCTGGTGCACTGAAAAAAATGCTGGATTGTTTGGGTGACTGCTGGGTTGCAGGCATTGGATCACTAAAGCTAGGTACACATTAGACAACTATAAAAAGCTTTACGTCGTTGGAGCACTCACATTATGAGAATTGTCTGCATAATCTTGTCATCGAGAAGCCCGCGACTGGCACATTACACAAGTTTGCTCACATTGCAACCTATCTAGACCCGTCGCTGTCCTGCGAATTCCAGATGTGTCATGGCTTTTTTTTGCAACTCTGCCTAGAAGGCCAGTATCCCGGAGTTGCCTCTTCACTGTTGACGTTGAGACTGGTGTTTTGCGGGTACTATTTAATGAAGATGCCAGTTGAGGACTTGCGAGGCATCTGTTTCTGAAATTAGACACTGTAATGTACTTGTCCTCTTGCTCAGTTGTGCACCGGGGCCTCCCACTCCTCTTTCTATTCTGGTTAGAACCAGTTTGCGCTGTTCTGTGAATAGTACACAGCGTTGTACGAGATCTTTAGTTTCTTGCCAATTTCTCGCATTGAATAGCCTTAATTTCTCAGAACAAGAATAGACTGACGAGTTTCAGAAGAAAGATCTTTGTTTCTGGCCATTTTGAGCCTGTAATCGAACCCATAAATGCTGATGCTCCAGATACTCAACTAGTCTATGGAATGTCAGTTGTATTGCTTTTTTGTCAGCTGTGCTAACATAATTGCAAAGGGGTTTTCTAATGATCAGTTAGCCTTTTAAAATGATAAACTTGGATTAGCTAACACAACATGCCATTGGAACACAGGAGTGATGGTTGCTGATAATGGGCCTCTGCACGCCTATGTACTGTAGATATTCCTTAAAATCTGTCGTTTCCAGCTACAATAGTAATTTACAATATTAACAATGTCTACACTGTATTTCTGATCAATTTGATGTTATTTTAATGGACACAAAATGTGCTTTTCTTTCAAAAACAAGGACATTTCTAAGTGACCCCAAACTTTTGAACGGTAGTGTATATTCAAGGAAAACTTTATGAACAGGTATGACATTATTCTTACAGGTTGCCAAAAATAATTATCTAAAAGCCTCTAAGGATTACATTAAAAAGACCCTGTTGCTGCGTCAATCCATTATGGAAGGGAATAAAAACCCAAATTATGTTTAAATTAACCCATGTTTGGGTAATCCCAACAACCCAACCTCTGTCCAATATTTACCCAGCGCTGGGTTATCAAATAATCCAATTATGGTTGTTTTTAACACAGCATTTCCAGAGTGTAGATAGGTATTGAAAGCATCGGCTGCAATTAGGACCTTCGATATTGGCAGTCATACTTATCTCTCTCATTGTGTTGTAGACGTAACACTGAGACCAGATCAAGGTCATAAAATGCATAACCATTTTACTAACAGCACCTTTAAACGCATTCAGACTCTGTTTATATGTATATATATATATATATATCTCTGAGATGAGAAAAGAAAAGAGATGCCTCATAGAAGTCATGTGTCTATTTAGCCTGGTCCCAGATCTGTTTGTTCTGTCAGGCCTACTCCTATGCTGACAATGACCATAGGAGTTTGCAAGACAGCACAAACGGGTTTGGGACCAGGCTAGATTCTAATCTAATCAGGTCTCTAATTGAATGTCTGTGTAGCTCACAGCAGGAGAAAAAGGCCCAGGGATTGAAGTGTCTCAAACAGACACATCCAGCTACCACAGAGATAAATACAGGATGACAGAGAGGATGGAGGGCCACCAGGATGGCCACATCAGGACCTGCCGGACTGGGCTGCACTGGGCTTGTCCTACATGGTTACTGTCACTGTCTCCTTCTCCATCCCAAAGTCTATCCCATAATGGGTCTGGTTGTCCTCACATACTCTTAAATTCAAGTCCAATTTCAAGTTAATTTAACTCATTCACAAGGCAGAGGACAATTTAACTCAGTATTGTGGACTAGAATACTGCAGACCTCTATTCCTTTCAGGGACATTTTATGGAAAGCTATCTTGTTCATTCATGGGCGCACTGCTGCAATGGAGTGTTATATTAAAATGACTTAGATTTTTATTGTAATATCAACAGGATTATATGTGACATATTTCTGAGAAGAGTACTGGGGAAAAAGGCAACCTGATTATCATTTTACCTATTCTACTCTCAGCTGAATGGAACGTTCTAAAAAGCCAATCACGACATTGAATGTCAACAGTGACAAATGTGATTTGAAACTTAATTTCTCTCTTTACTGCAGTTTGCAGTGGCTCAGTGAGTGTGTATGTGTGTGTGTGCTACTTCGAATCGAAGGAGGGTCTGTCAGTCAGTGTTTCCTTGCACCATAAGACAGTGTGACAGGAGGACGATTCTGTGATCGTAGAGAAGGTGCCCTACTTTACACAGCAGTATACTCTGAGCTCCCTATACCTTAGGAAACCTTGATATCCCCTTCCGTCTCTCCTCTCATCCTTTTTCTCCCCCTTTCTCTGGGTGACTGGTGAGGGCAGTGCCAGGGGCTAGGTTGGGCTGTCCAGGCGATCCAGGGAGGGGGGGCGCAGCGGGCAGGCTGATGCCCAGCTGTGTTGCTGCCTGTGAGGCTGTCATCACAACCACCTCGCCCTGAGCTCTGGAGCTCAACAGCGCTCCACACCCCAGCCAGGCTGCGTGTCCCTCTGCCCATCCCCAGAGCACCGAACCTTGAGTCTCACAGAGGAAGAACAGCTACAGCCACAACCCAGCCCTGAGCTGAGTCCAGACTAGACAAGGTGCCTGCTCACTCTTCAATGGGCAACTAGGGGAGATATCACTGGATTAGACGGAGAGAGAATCTACAATACAATTGCATTTAAAACCAATTTGTAAAAAAGCACTTTTAACTTGAGGTCAAGTTTCTGTTCATCTATAATACTAAGATAATTCAAACGTGTAGGAAAAATGAGTAGAATAATGAGAAGGATGATTCTGTAATTTCTATCAGTCTATTTTGAAGGTTGAAAATCTGAGTGACACACACACACACACACACACACACACACACACACACACACACACACTCCCTCTCTATCTATCTAATAATCTTGTCATTTTCCACTGCATTTACCCTACTAAGAAGTTCATTAGTGATGGATTACTTATATCTGTCTTCAGAACTCCCTGGGAATGGTATGTGTCCCTATGGGCCCTAGTTAAAAGTATCTCTCTTAATACAAAAATATTTTTAAAAAATGTAAACAATACAAAACATACACATACAAACAACAGCATACAGACATCAACTACATCACCCTGCCCAGACCCACCTGCTCACACCTATGGAACGCTGTTTGGATCTTTGCGTTTAAACAAAAATAGATGTCAAATAACACTATTTGACTGGTCAAATAAGCTTGTTGACCAGGACTTAAATATGACTGCACGTCACGTAATAATTGAACACATTCATACATTTTTACGTGGTCGATTACGCTATTTTTCGCCGTTTTGTGTCTTTGAGTGTCAAAAAAGATACACGTCAAATATGTATCTTTTTTGACACGCAGACGCAACACGGCGTTCCTGTAACGGCTTTCTTCCGTCGAAGGAGAGGAGGACCAAAATGCAGCGTGGATAGAGTTCATGTTCTTTAATCAGAGAAACTCAACATGAACACAATACAAAACAATAAACGTGGCAAAACCGAAACAGTCCTATCTGGTGCAGAGAACACAGAGACAGGAAACAACCACCCACAAAACCCAACACAAAACAGGCTACCTAAATATGGTTCCCAATCAGAGACAATGACTAACACTTGCCTCTGATTGAGAACCATATCAGGCCAAACATAGAAATAGACAAACTAGACGCACAACATAGAATGCCCACCCAGCTCACGTCCTGACCAACACTAAAACAAGGAAAACACACAAGAACTATGGTCAGAACGTGACAGTACCTCCACCCAAGGTGCGGACTCGACCGCACAACCTAAACCTATAAGGGAGGGTCTGGGTGGGCATCTGTCCGCGGTAGCGGCTCTGGCGCTGGACGTGGACCCCACTCCATCATTGTCTTAGTCCACCTCCTTAGCGTCCTTTGAGTGGCGACCCTCACCGCCGACCTTGGCCTAGGTACCCTAACAAAGGGCCCCACTGGACTGAGGGGCAGCTCTGGACTGCGGGGCAGCTCGGGACTGAGGTAGCTCAGGACTGAAGGGTAGCTCAGGACTGAGGGATAGCTCAGGACTGAAGGGTAGCTCATGACCGAGTGGTAGCTCAGGACTGAGAGGTAACTCAGGCTGGTTGACGGCTCCGGCAGATCCTGGCTGAATGGCGGCTCTGGCGGATCCTGGCTGACTGGCGGCTCTGGCGGATCCTGGCTGACTGGCGGCTCTGGCGGATCCTGGCTGACTGGCGGCTCTGGCGGTTCCTGGCTGACTGGCGGCTCTGGCGGATCCTGGCTGACTGGCGGCTCTGGCGGATCCTGGCTGACTGGCGGCTCTGGCGGATCCTGGCTGACTGGCGGATCCTGGCTTACTGGCGGCTCTGGCGGATCCTGGCTGACTGGCGGCTCTGGCGGCTACTTGCAGACTGGCGGCTCTGGCGGCTCCTTGCAGACTGGCGGCTCTGGCGGCTCCTTGCAGACTGGCGGCTCTGGCGGCTCCTTGAAGACTGGCGGCTCCTTGCAGACTGGTGGCTCTGGCGGCTCCTTGCAGACTGGCGGCTCTGGCGGCTCCTGGCTGACTGGCGGCTCTGGCGGATCCTGGCTGACTGGCGACTCTGGCGGATCCTGGCTGACTGGCGGATCCTGGCTTACTGGCGGCTCTGGCGGATCCTGGCTGACTGGCGGCTCTGGCGGCTACTTGCAGACTGGCGGCTCTGGCGGCTCCTTGCAGACTGGCGGCTCTGGCGGCTCCTTGCAGACTGGCGGCTCTGGCGGCTCCTTGAAGACTGGCGGCTCCTTGCAGACTGGTGGCTCTGGCGGCTCCTTGCAGACTGGCGGCTCTGGCGGCTCCTTGCAGACTGGCGGCTCCTTGCAGACTGGTGGCTCTGGCGACTCCTTGCAGACTAGCGGCGCTGGTGGCTCCTTGCAGACTGGCGACTCTGGCGGCTCCTTGCAGACTGGCAGCTCTGGCGGCTCCTTGCAAACTGGCGGCTCTGGCGGCTCTTTGCAGACTGGCGGCTCTGGCGGCTCCATGCTGACTGGCGGCTCTGGCGGCTCATGACAGACTTGGAGACTCTAGCAGCTCTGGACAGACGGGAGACTCTAGCAGCTCTGGACAGACGGGAGACTCTAGCAGCTCTGGACAGACGGGAGACTCTAGCAGCTCTGGACAGACGGGAGACTCTAGCAGCTCTGGACAGACGGGAGACTCTAGCAGCTCTGGACAAACGGGAGACTCTAGCAGCTCTGGACAGACGGGAGACTCTAGCAGCTCTGGACAGACGGGAGACTCTAGCCGCTCTGGACAGACGGGAGACTCTAGCAGCTCTGGACAGACGGGAGACTCTGCTAGCACTGGAGAGGAGGAAGGCTCTGGCAGCGCTGGACAGGCGAGGCGCACTGTTGGCCTGGTGCATGGTGCCGGCACTGGTGGTACTGGGCCGAGGACACGCACCTCAGGGCGAGTGCGGGGAGCTGCCACCAGAGGGCTGGAACATTGGTAGTAGGTGGCATCTGAAACATTTGTGCCAGCAACCCTATGGTTGCCAGCTCACTCCCGCCATCCACCCTCCAGTTGCTGGATTGCTTCTCTAAGCTACCGCTGACTCTATCTTGTGATGAGGTGTTGTGGTGAGTCACCTCCAGCCGCCCACAGTCTAAGGCAGTAGAAACCAGCCATTTACCCTGTCACATTGATTCTGCTGTGTTGTGTTGTTTCTGCTTGACCCACACCGGCAGAGATGATTATTACCCTGTTCGTCTACCGCAACAGCAGCACTGGTGGAAACAGTATTCACAGCTGTTGTTGTGGTTGTGTTGGTTGCTGTGGTCAAAATCATAGCAGGGTAGTGATCATTTGCTGTTGTTGATTTGGACTGGTTTCCCAGCTAGCACATAATGTTCTGAGAACCATATGTTTCTTAGAGCTTGGTGAGACCGTGGTTGTCCTATGGTTCTATTTGGTTCTATTTCATTCAACCTTTCCACAACGTTTGGAACATTCTCAGCACATTTAAGGAAATTGACAAAATAACATTATTTTCTTGGTATTTCAATACTTTAACAGAACGTTTCCTAAAAGTTCTAACATGGTTACATTTAATAACATTTTTGGTAATGTTCTCCAACTGGTTTGACATTGGGAGTGTTCTCTTTTTGGGCTTAGTTGTGGTCAATTTGCAGTGTAAAAATGATTATAATTATTTTCCGGCTCCCCAACCATCCACTGCGTCTGAATCTAGTTGCCTACGCCTGCTGTACTGGACTGTAATATACTGCACTCTACTGTACTGCACTGTGCAGTTCAAACTTGTGAAACATAGATGTCTATGATTGTGAACGTTGAAATCAAGGCTGGTCCAAACTGCACCAAAAAAAATCCCACAAAAAAGACGGCCAGGACCATTTTCCCACTGTCGGTAAGTGCTTGTTGGGATGGCCTCACTAAATCCACATTCAGTCAGTCATGGGAACATATGGTAAGAGTTAGAGAGAACCCACCATACACCCACACGCAAACACACACGCAAAAACACACTGGCTAAAACATAGACCTAGCTGTGTTCTTGCAGGGTATGGCCAGGTCTGAGGCTATTAGACAAAGAAAAAGAGAAATGTGATCCAGGGCTGTCTGTGGAATAAAAACAGATGGTCTGCATCACAAATGGCAGGCTATTCCCTATATAGTGCACTACTTTTGACCTGGGCCCATAGCGCTCTGTTCGAAAGCTCTGCACTATGTAGGGATTAGGGTGCCATTTGAGACGCATCCTCTGTTGTTGAAGCCCCAGCCTTCAGGCCTTTTCTCTTATTAAAATATCAAGGTTTTATTGAATTTAACATGTTTAGAGGTAGAGGGACCATAAACAGTTCTATTTGAGCAAGGACGGCTTTCAGAGGGCTTCTGAGCGGCATCTACATTCCATTTACATGCTAAACAAAACACTACTAGCCTACAGCCTATACAATGGTGTGTGTGTGCGCGCCCGTGTGTGTGTGTGTGTGTGTGTGTGTGTGTGTGTGTGTGTGTGTGTGTGTATGTGTGTGTTTGTGTATGTGTGTGTGTGTGTGTGTGTGTGTGTGTGTGTGTGTGTGTGTGTGTGTGTGTGTGTGTGCGTGTGTGACTGTGCTTGCAAGTTTCTGTGCAATATGCTCCTCTTAATATTCTGTAAAATATGTTTCTGAAGGAGTGTTGATGATGGTATTTTTGAAGGAGCTGTTAGCATTGTGTTCTCTCTATGCTACTCCCCCACAGACACACACACACACTCCCTCTTTATCTAATCATTTTGTCATTTTCCACTGCATTTACCCCAACTAAGCAGTCAATTAGGGATGTCATATTTAGCTGTCTTCAAAACTCCCTAAAAATGGTGCCTTAAAAGGTTAATGGAATTTCAAAGACATAGGCTGAGTCCCGAATGGCACCCTATTCCTTATAAAGTGCACTACTTTTGACCAGAGCGATATGAGGCCCTCGTCAAAAGTAGTCCTTATATAGGGAAAAAGGGGCCATTTTGGATGCAAACAGAATGGGGAGACAGATTTTGAAAAGCCTGGATGAGAGCTGCTGTCTCTTTGCTCATTACAGATAATTCCCGCCAAATCATCCCAAGGATGAAACTACAGACAGAAATGGAGACAGAATGTTCTAAGTCGAGGTGTCACATGTTTCAGCATGTCATTGTACCCTTGTGGTAATAACAGAGAAATGGGCCAACTATTGAAAATGAGAATGTAGACTCATATTGATAACTTCTCTCAATGAAATTAAACAAGTAAATACTTCTTTACAATAATATATTTGTCCATCTTCATCTATCCGTTGACAGAACTTTGATATTTAATATTTGTATTTTCATGTATGTTCAACTATCATCTTTCCTTGATAGTCAGCTCATCACATCAGAATGCTTTACTGCATGTGAATAAGGCTATTGAAATGAGTTTCACTCGCTAAAGAAGTGCAACATTTGACAGAGTCAGATATCAGTCTTATAATTAAGCATAAAGGCCCGAGGAGGTGTGGTACAGTGAATTCAGAAAGTATTCAGACCCCTGCCCTTTTTCCTTTTTTAAAACGTTAGAGCCGTATTTTCTAAAATGGATTAAATACAACATTTTCCTCATCAATCTACATACAATACCACGTGACAAATACACTTTGATTTGAATAACAAAGGGAAAACAGGTTTTCAGAAATGTTTGCACATTTTTTTGAAATAAAAAAAACAGAAATACCTTATTCACATAAGTATTCAGACCCTTTGCTATGAGACTCTAAATTGAGTTTATCCTGTTTCCATCGATCATCCCTGAGATATTTCTACAACTTGACTGGAGTCCACTTATGGTAAATTAAATTGATTTGACATGATTTGGAAAGGCACACACCTGTCTATACAAGGTCCTGCAGTTGACAGTGCATGTCTGAGCAAAATCCAATCCATGAGGTCAAAGGAATTGACCGTAGAGCGCCGAGACAGGATTGTGTCAAGTTCGTAGGAAAATGTTAAGATATTGTTGAGGAATTGCACTTATGAACTATCTTATGAACTTCTTATTTTTCTTCTTAAGCAGCCCAAGTCTCTTCCTAGAGCTGGCTGCCTGGCCAAACGGAGCATTATTTGAATATGTTGGTAACCCCTTTGTATAAAAGTGATAATGCCCTCGAAGCCGATGTTTGGAGGATATATTGGCACGGTTTGCCGGCCCTTGACCTCTTCTCGGGCCAAACACCGTCTTCTCGGGCATTATCACTGAAATATACCCTAGCTGTCAGCCAAGCAGCATTCAGTGAAAGAATTGGAAGTGGAATAGAAAGGTGGGAACACAAGGGAAGACACTCTCTCTTCTTTTTTTAATATAGGAGTTACTGTATCACTTATTTTACATTCCTGGTTATTCCCAGTACTTTCAAGCCTGCTATTGTCCCTGTCTTGCAGTTAAACATTGAGGAGTTGTAAAAGCTCTTAGTTCCCAGTAGTCTGCATGTTTTTATTTCTAATTCATGAACTGGTGACAGTAGATTTAACCCAGTGAGAGCAGGGATTGAGAGCTAAGCGTCTGTGAGAAAAGCTTTTTAGTCAGGACTATGAGAGGTTTTATTTCCTCTCACCATTAGTCAGGACTATGAGAGGTTTTATTTCTTCTCACCATTAGTCAGGACTATGAGACGTTTTAATTCCTCTCACCATTAGTCAGGACTATGAGAGGTTTTTATTTCCTCTCACCATAAGTCAGGACTATGAGAGGTTTTATTTCCTCTCACCATAAGTCAGAACTATGAGAGGTTTTATTTCCTCTCACCATTATTCAGGACTATGAGACATTTTATTTCCTCTCACCATTAGTCAGGACTATGAGACATTTTATTTCCTCTCACCATTAGTCAGGACTATGAGAGGTTTTATTTCCTCTCACCATTAGGCAGGACTATGAGAGGTTTTATTTCCTCTCACCATTAGTCAGGTCTATGAGACGTTTTATTTCCTCTCACCATTAGTCAGGTCTATGAGACGTTTTATTTCCTCTCACCATTAGTCAGGACTATGAGACGTTTTATTTCCTCTCACCATTAGTCAGGACTATGAGACGTTTTATTTTCTCTCACCATTAGTCAGGACTATGAGACGTTTTATTTCCTCTCACCTCTCATAGTCAGTACTAGGAGAGGTTTTGTATGTGTACTGTCTAAGCTTGAGGGTACATTTATACTTGCCTTTATCTTAAATATCAGCAATTCATCGTCTGATGGTGTGGATTTAATTGATTGAATCTTTGTTTTGCACTGCGATCAGAAAGCTTTTTTTTGCCAATGTGGCTGATATCCCATGAAATGTTTTCGTGTTAAGCGTTTATTAACGTATAGAGTATAAATACAAATACTAGATTGTGATGTTCTTAAGAGGTTGTGGACATTAGTACTGTGGCCTAGGAGGATCATGTCCCTGCTCTCTTGTCCAACAACCCACCACCTCTACCCCCTTGTACTCTTCAATGCCACTGTACCCCTGCACTCGCCGGTGTAAATGTCCTTACAAGCCCATGCCCATTGCTCCCCAGCCCCATCACTAATCTGTCAACTGGGATCCTCTCCAGTCACCCAGGGCATCCGTGTGGCTCTCTGCCACCCCCAACCCAGGTTCCAGCTTCCAAAACCTGGGGGCCGTTGGACAAACGCTCCCCTTCCCTGAGTGGGGGATAGTGGGGACACTGAGTTTGGTTTAAATAGAGAGAGACTGTACCTTAATGAGATCCCTGATGCACTTCCCCTCTCCTCTTCTCCCCTGCTGTTTTAGTTGTTCATTTGCCAGGTAAAGATAAGTGACATGTAATTATTTCACCATTGATGTATCAACAGGGATTCTACTTATAGATCTCAGGGTATTAAGTTAGCCTGTGGTTCTCTCTCTCTCTCTCTCTCTCTCTCTCTCTCTCTCTCTCTCTATCCTCTCTCTCTCATTCTCTCTCTCTCTCTCTCATTCTCTCTCTCTCTCTCTCTGTATCTCTCTCTCTCTATCCTCTCTCTCTCTCTCTCTCTCCTCTCTCTCTCTCTCTCTCCTCTCTATCTCTCTCTATCCTCTCTCTCTCTCTCTCTCCCTCTCTCTCTCTCTATCCTCTCCTCTCTATCCTCTCTCTCTCCTCTCTCTCTATCCTCTCTCTCTCTCTCCTCTCTCTCTATCTCTCTCTCTCTCTCTCTCTCCTCTCTCTCTCTCTCTCTCTATCCTCTCTCTCTCCTCTCTCTCTCTTCTCTCTCTCTCTCCTCTCGCTCTCTCTCTCTCATCTCTCATCTCTCTCTCCTCTCGCTCTCCTCTCTCTCTCTCTCCTCTCTCTCTCCTCTCTCTCTATCCTCTCTCTCTCCGCTCTCTCTATCCTCTCTTTCTCCCCTCCCCTCCCTCTCTCCCCTCGCTCTCTGAGAACAGATGAAAGGAAAACACACTTCAGGTCAAGCTACCGGGACTAAATGGTGCCCAGAGCCCAGAGCCTAGAGATGCATCCCAAATGGCAGATTGGCACTCTCTGGGTTTTACTTTTGTTTCCCGTAGTGAATTTTGGAGGTTGAAGTTCAGGGGTTTTGGTGTGCTGTGGAGCTTATTAGTGGCTTTTCTCTGAGTGTTGAAGGAGAGGATAGGAACATCAAAAAGCAGCCAGGCCTGATTTGAGATTTGATCATGTTCCTACACCAGGCAGTGAGTCACACTCTGTCTCTTGCTCTCTGGTACTTAACCTCTTCAACCTATGGGGGCGCTATGTCATTATTGGATAAAAAAACGTGCCCGTTTTAAGCGCAATATTTTTTCACGAAAAGATGCTCGACTATGCATATAATTGGCAGCTTTGGAAAGAAAACACTCTGACGTTTTCAAAACTGCAAAGATATTATCTGTGAGTGCCACAGAACTCATGCTACAGGCGAAACCAAGATGAAACCTCAAACAGGAAATGAGCAGAATTTTTGAGGCTCTGTTTCCCATCGTCTCCTTATATGGCTGTGAATGTGCCATGAATGAACCTAAGCTCTCTGCCGTTCGTCCAAGATGTCTGCAGCATTGTGACGTATTTGTAAGCATATCATTGGAAGATTGACCAATGTCTAAACTGGTGCGTAATTTTCAGCTGCTGGCATTTTCCCATGGGATACAGAGGGGAAAGCACACTTCCACGAACGATATATCTTTGAAGAGATATGTAGAAAAACACCTTGAGGATTGATTCTAAACAACGTTTGCCATGTTTCAGTCGATATTATGGAGTTATTTTGGAAAAAGTTCGGCGTTTTTATAACTGAATTTTCGGGGGTTTTTGGTAGCCAAACATGACGCAGAAAACGGACCGATTTCTCCTGCACAAATAATCTTTCAGGAAAAACTGAACATTTGCTATTTAACTGAGAGTCTCCTCATTGAAAACTTCCGAAGTTCTTCAAAGGTAAATGATTTTATTTGAATGGTTTTCTGGTTTTTGTGAAAATGTTGCCTGCTGAATGCTAACACTAAATGCTAATGCTAGCTATCAATAGCTATCAATACTGTTACACAAATGCTAGTTTTGCTATGGTTGAGAAGCATATTTTTGAAAATCTGAGATGACAGTGTTGTTAACAAAAGGCTAAGCTTGAGAGCTAGCATATTGATTTCATTTCATTTGCGATTTTCATGAATAGTTAACGTTGCGTTATGGTAATGAGCTTGAGGCTGTATTCACGATCCCGGATCCGGGATGGCTCGCAGCAAGAAGTTAACAGTTCTAATGGGAGGCACTGCAAAGAGAACACCTGTGGTATCATTGACGTAAATACTCTACTGTAAGCTGTAGGTGTGTGCTGTTAGTGAATACAGTGACCCTCTGTGAGCATCCTTCACAGATGTTTGGGGCTTGCTCTCTTGCCTTTTCTACGTTGGCGAACAGTCTGAGAATGTAGTGTTTGGCGAACAAAAGTGTCTGTTTCGGTTCTAGACTGCAGCTACAAATAAAGTGGCCATGCAGGCTGTCTATAGTAGGAATAGAAAAGTCATGTCCAGCTCAAATATTGCTGCTAAAAAGCCACAGTAATCCTTACAAAAAGTAGCTATTTGCAGCTTCACTGTAAAATGTTGGAATGTTCATTCAATTAGTTCATCTGAAATTGTTACTAAGTAACATGTTCGCGGCAAACAGAACCCTTGTTGAACTCACCTCAGATCAGGAGATTGTAAGCCACAGGTGTCAAACTCATTCCACAGAGGGCTGAGTGTCTGTGGGTTTTCACTCCTCTCTTGTACTTGATTGATGAATTAAGGTCGCTAATTAGTAAGGAACTCCCTCATCTGATTGTCTAGGTCTTAATTGAAAGGAAAAACCAAAAAGCTGCAGACACTAGGCCCTCTGTGGAATCAGTTTGACGGCCCTGATGTAAGACAACACACACACACAAACACGCCTGGCTGAGCTCACAATGGAACAGTCTAACAGAGTGATGGTGTTTTTATTACCTTTTAACAGATTATAATAGTCTGCTAAGTGCCCTGTCTGCTGTCTCTCACACAGATGGAGGCTGAACCCTAATCCCCATTCTTGAAGCCTTCCTGCAGCATTGTGTGTGTCCCAAATTATACCCTATTCCCTGTATAGTGCACTACTTTTGACCAGAGATCGCATGGGTTCTGGTCATTAGTAATGCATTATAAATTAAATAGGGTGCCATTTGGGATGCAAACAGTGTTTCAGGGTGTAGAGGTTTCCATTCATGTTTTCATGAACTTTCACATTCATTATTTTTCCTTCGCTCTCTGTCTCTCTCTCTCTCTCTCTCTCTCTTTGTCTGTCTCCATCTCTCTCTCTCCCCCTCCGCCTCCCTCTCTTTTTTCATGATACTTCACAATAATTTTCCCGTCTACAATACCTGTGGGAGTGTTCAGTAAGTGTAACCTGACAGATGGCTAGCCGCTGATGTTTCTAACACGCCGTAACCCTGCGGTGTTTTAATGGGTCTGTCCAAGACACTGTCCAGGACACGTGCGTGCATGTATGTGTATTTTTCTCCCCGGAATACTGGCTGGGGAAAGACAGGGATTCACTCAAAGTTGACTTGATGCTAAGTGGCTTCCATGTGGGAGGATTTATTATTCCAACAAAACTCACACGCGCATGCACACACATACACACACACACTCTAACCGGTGCCGTAGGGAGCCAATCTTAACAACTTTCTCCTTAATCTCATTCCCTTTTATAAACCAGCTAATTAAAATTAAGAGGACTTTTCCTCAGTAAAAAAAAATACAAAAAAGCTTATCATGATCATAAATGTTGATCCAATGTCTAATTGGTATCATTAATTGGGTACTGCTGAAAGATAGATTGGCTGGCTGATTTAATGTGTATATATCCAATGGCAGCGTTGCTGTATTCATTCGTATTCATACAGTAGGTGATTGAGACCAGTTATCTGTGCTGCCAATTACAGTTCCATGGAATTACATTTTGAATAAAAAATTCCCAACATTCCCGACATTTGAGACCAGTATCTTCACTCTTAGAAAAATGGGTTCCAAAAGAGTTCTCTGGCTGTCACCATAGGAGAACCCTTTTTAGTTCCAGGTTGAAACATTTTTGGTTCCAGGTAAAAAAAACTTTTTTTGTCCCAGGTAGAGCTCTTTTGGGTTCCACGTAGAATCCTCTATGGAAAGGGTTCTACATAGAACTCAAAAAGGTTCTACCTGGAACCAAAAATGGTTCTTCAAAGGATTCTGCTGTGGGGACAGCCAAACGATCCTTTTATGTTCTAGATAGCAGCTTAGTAGTAATGTTATGTCTAACTACGAATGATTTTTCTCCTCTAGCATATATCCCAACTATTTTATTCATCCCACAATTCATACACATTGTATATATGAATACACATATTTGTGTATGTTTATTTATTTGTATAAACTACTGAAACAGGGAATAATTATTATTCCTTAGTGTATGGCATTACATAAAATAATGACCCAAATAATGTATCTAATAATTCATACATACATGAATTTAATATATAGATATTGGAAAGATGTCACCGGAGAGGATGGCTGACGTTTTACGTGCTCCTAACCAACTGTGCTATTTTGTTAGTTTAAAAAAAAATGACGCTGGCACTAAGACCTCACTCAACCAACTCTATAAGGACATAAGCAAACAAGAAAATGCTCATCCAGAAGCGGCACTCCTAGTGGTCAGGGACTTTAATGTAGGTAAACTTAAATCAGTTTTACCAAATTTTTATCAGCATGTCACATGCAACCAGAGGGGGAAAAATACTCTAGACCACCTTTACTCCACACACAGAGATGCATACAAATCTGACCATAATTCTATCTTCCTGATTCCTGCTGACAAGCAAAAACTAAAGCAGGAAGACTCGCTCAATACAGAAGTGGTCAGATGACGCGGATGCTACACTACAGGATGGTTTTGCTTGCACAGACTAGAATATGTTCCGGGATTCATCCAATGGCATTGAGGAGTGTTCCACCTCAGTCATCGGCTTCATCAATAAGTGCATCGACGACGTTGTCCCCACAGTGACCGTACGTACATATCCCAACCAGAACAAGAAGCCATGGATTACAGGCAACATCCGCATCGAGCTAAAGGCTAGAGCTGCCGCTTTCAAGGAGCGGGACACTAATCTAGACGCTTATAAGAAATCCCGCTTTGCCCTCAGATGAACCATCAAACAAGCAAAGCGTCAATACAGGATTAAGATTGAATCCTACGACACCGGCTCTGATGTTCGTCAGATGTGGCAGGGCTTGTAAACTATTACTCATTACAAAGGGAAACCCAGACGCAAGCTGCCAGTGATGCGAGCCTACCAGACGAGCTAAATTGCCTTTTATGCTCGCTTCGAGGCAAGCAACACTAAAGCATGCACAAGAGCACTAGCTGTTCTGGATGACTATGTGATCACGCTCTCGGTAGCCGATGTGAGTAAGACCTTTAAACAGGTCAACATTCACAAACACCAGGGCCAAACGGATTACCAGGACGTGTACTCAAAGCATGCGTGGACCAACTAGCAAATGTCTTCACTGACATGTTCAACCTCTACCTGACCGAGTCTGTAATACCTAAATGCTTCAAACAGACCACCATAGTCCCTGTATCCAAGGAAGCAAAGTTAACCTGCCTAAATGATTACTGCCCCATAGCACTCATGTCGGTAGCCATGAAGTGCTTTGAAAGGCTGGTCATGGCTCACATCAACAGCATCCTCCCGGGTACCCGAGACCCACTCCAATTTCCATACCGCCCCAACAGATCCACAGATAACGCAATCCCAATCGCACTCCACACTGCCCTTTCCCACCTGGACAAAGGGAATATATACGTGAGAATGCTGTTCATTGACTACAGCTCAGCGTTCAACACCATAGTGTCCATGAAGCTCATTAATAAGCTAAGGACTCTGGGACCAAACACCTCCATCTGCAACTGGATCCTGGATTTCCTGACGGGCCGCCCCCAGGTGGAAAGGGTAGCCAACAACACGTCTGCCACGCTGATCCTCAACACTGGTGCCCCTCAGGGGTGTGTACTTAGTCCCCTCCTGTACTCCCTCTTTCACTCACGACTTCGTGGCCAAACACGACTCCAACACCATCATTACATTTGCTGATGATACAACAGTGGTAGGCCTGATCACTGACAACGATGAGACAGCCTATAGGGAGGAGGTCAGAGAACTGGCAGTGTGGTGCCAGGACAACAAACTCTTCCTCAATTTGAGCAAGACAAAGGAGCTGATCTGGACTACAGGAAAATGCGGACCGAACAGGCCCCCATTAACATTGACTGGGCTGTAGTGGAGCGGGTCGAGAGTTTCAAGTTCCTTGGGCGGGGCTTTACCTAGCAGAGACTTGTAGATAACCTGTAACCAGTGGGTTTGGCGACGAGTATGAGGCGAGGGCCAGTCAACGAGACCGTACAGGTCGCAGTGGTGGGTAGTATATGGGGCTTTGGTGACAAAACGGATGGCACTGTGAGTGATAGACTACATCCAGTTTGCTGAGTAGAGTGTTGGAGGCTATTGTATAGATGATTATACAGTACCATTCAAAAGTTTGGACACACCTACTCATTCCAGGGTTTTTCTTTATTTTTACTATTTTCCACATAATATCGAAGACATCAACAATATGAAATAACACGTATGGAATCATGTAGTAACCAAAAAAGTGTTAAATAAATCAAAATAATTTTTATATTTCATATTCTTCAAAGTAGCCACCCTTAGCCTTGTTGACAGCTTTGCACACTATTGGCATTTTCTCAACCAGTTTCATGAGGTAGTCACCTGAAATGCATTTCAATTAACAGGTGTGCCATGTTAAAAGTTTATTTGTGGAATTTCTTTCCTTCTTTATCCGTTTGAGCCAATCAGTTGTGTTGTGACAAGGTAGGGATGGTATACAGAAGATAGCCCTATTTGATAAAAGACCAAGTACATATTATGGCAAGAACAGATCAAATAAGCAAAGAGAAACAACAGTCCATCATTACTTTAAGACATAGTCTGTCAGTCTGGAAAATTTCACGAACTTTGAAAGTTTCTTCAAGTGCCGTTGCAAAAACCATCAAGCGCTATGATGAAACTGGCTCTCATGAGGACCGCCACAGGAATGGAAGACCCAGAGTTCCCTCTGCTGTTACCTCTGCTGCAGAGGATAATTAATTAGAGTTACCAACCTCAGAAATCGGCAATTAAAAGCAGTGCTCAGATTGAAGCCCCAAAAAATGCGTCACACAGAGTTCAAGTAACAGACAAATCTCAACATCAACTGTTTAGAGGAGACTACATGAATCAGGCCTTCATGGTCAAATTGCTGCAAATATACCAAGAGACATAAGAGACATAAGCAATGGACATTAGACCGGTGGAAATCTGTCCTTTGGTCTGATGAGTCCAAATATTAGATTTTTGGTTCAATCTGCTGTGTCTTTGTGAGAAGAAGAGTAGGTGAACGAATGATCTCCACATGTGTGGTTCCCACCGTGAAGCATTGAGGAGGAGGTGTGATGTGTGGGGGTGCTTTGCTGGTGACACTGTCTGTGATTTATTTAGAATTCAAGGCACACTTAACCAGCATGGCTACCACAGCATTCTGCAGTGATACGCCATCCCATCTGGTTTGCGCTTAGTGGGACTATCATTTGTTTTTCAACAGGACAATGACCCAAAACACCACCTCCTGGATGTGTAAGGGCTATTTGACCAAGAAGGAGAGTGATGCAGTGCTGCATTAGATGACCTGGCCTCCACAATCACCTGAACTCAACCCAATTGAGATGTTTTGGGATGAGGTGGACCGCAGAGTGAAGAAAAGGCAGTGCTCAGAACTCCTTCAAGACTGTTGGAAAAGCATTCCAGGTGACTACCTCATGATGCTGGTTGAGAGAATGCCAAGGGTGTGCAAAGCTGTCATCAAGGCAAAAGGTGGCTACATTGAGGAATATAAAATATAACATTTATTTTTTCCAATATATTTTTGGGGTTTCTACATGATTAGATATTTGTTATTTCATAGTTTTGATATCTTCACTATTATTCTACAATGTAGAAAAGGTGTGTCCAAACTTTTGACTTGCACAGTATGTATGTATTTAGTTATTAATGTTTGATTCAACCGCTAATACATATACAATAATTGTATACGTATATGTAAATATATACAGTATATTCATCTATATTCTCTTTCTGCTAAGTACCTTTGTTAGATGTTGCATTTTTTCATATTTGATGAGTCTTTAATCTACCCTTGAAAGTCTAATAGGTTATTTCAAGGTCTTCAAAAGACAGGTTGAGCCCGGAGGGAGAAATTGACTTGAAACAAAAACAACATGAAGTGAGAAACAACTTTACAATGAATGATAATTAATAAATTAATCAGCAAGAACATCAAATTCATCCCATGAATAATACATAACAAGGAGGAAGGATCGGCTGTATCTGTTTTGCATATTTGAATTACACAATCATAATCACACCATTATGAATAGTTGTTATTATAATTATTTATCCATGTTGATCAGCATATAGTATGTCTCATATATGGGGTTTTTCATAGATATTTAAGCAATAAGGCCCAAGGGGGTGTGGTATATGGCCAATATACCACTTCTAAATGCGCCTGGATACAGCCCTCAGGCTTTATTGCTTAAATATCTACCAATGAAACATATATGACACATACTATATTCTGATCAACATGTATAAATAATTATAGGTACCTTTTTGCTATTATAAACTGGTTACCCATGGTACACAGTCTGATATACCACAGCTGTCAGCCAATCATCATTCAGGGCTCGAACTACCCTGTTTATAATATTTTATAAATATTATTAAATTGGAATCACCCTGTTTATAATATCTTATAAATATTATTCAATTGCAAAATTCTAATTTGTTGTAGTTTTTTTTACCTCCAGGGCTTTCACTGTTTTCACTGTACATTTGAAAGAACTGATGATAGCTTATTAACAGAAGGACTTCTGCTTATCATACTAAATATGTAAAGTAGAATCACACACACATTCACACATCGTGATCCACTATAACTCATTAATGAAAATCAACTGAAATATGTGAATGATTTGAAAAAGAGGGTCTGACAGTCAGTGATTCCTTCTGTCCTTACCTTGATAAAGTGAATACACAAACCAATATAGAAGATACTTACTCATTCCCCAGCCATACTCTGATCTTCTCTCCTCCTCTCTGATCTTCTCTTTTTTCATCTTGTCTGTGCGATAAAGGGGTGACCCGGGTCACTTCCTGCCTATGACCAAGGTCATTTCCTGTCTACACAGCGTAGGTTGTGATTGGGTAAGCTGTCTGATGACCTGCCTGGCCTATCAACCCAGCCGCGGTCTGTGTGTGGTTGTATGTGTGTGTGTGTGTGTGTGTGTGTATGTGGGTGTGGTTGTGTGTGTGTGTGTGTGCCACAATATCAAATCAAATTAAATGTTATTTGTCACATGCTTGTATTCACTATTGATCCCCATTAGCTGCTGCCATTCGTTTACTCCAAGCAGTTTAGTCTCCTGGAAATTTCCACATGATTAATTCAATATTTATTTGAGGTTTAGTGAATGATTTGTCTCAAATACAATGCTTTTAGTTTTAGAAATATTTATGACCACCTTACAGTGTTTCTTGATAACCATTATGAGTGTTGCAGTGATTTCACTTGCTGTGGTAGCTGACGTGTATAGTGTTGAGTTATCAACAGGCTTTACTCAGAGCCAGTGGCTGGTCATTAGAAAAAAGTAAGGGGCCTAGACAGCTGCCCTGGGGGATGCCTGACTCTACCTGGATTATGTTAGAGAAGCTTCCATTAAAGAAAACCCTCTGTGTTCTGTTAGACAGGTAACTCTTGATCCACAATATAGCAGGAGATGTAAAGCTACATTTTCCAGTAGCAGATTATGATCGATAATATCAAAAGCTGCACTGAAGTCTAACAAAGCTCCCACAATCTTTTTATTATCAATTTCTCTCAGCCAATCATCAGTCATTTTTGTATGTTCCGTACATGTTGATTGCCCTTCCCTATAAGCATGCTGAAAATCTGTTGTTAATTTGTTTACTGTGAAATAGCGTTGTATCTGGTCAAACAACATTCTTTCCAAAAATTTACTAAGGGTTGGTAACAGCCTGATTAGTTGGCTGTTTGAGACAGTAAAGGGTGCTTTGCTAGTCTTGGGTAGCTGAATGACTTTTGCTTCCCTTCATTTTGGCACAAACTTTCCTGTATGGAACTTTCCTGTATTTTCCATCCAAGTTGTCAGACCCAGGTGGCTTGTCATTGTTGATAGACAACACTACATTTTTAATTTTTTCCACACTCACTTTACAGAATTCAAAATGGCAATGCTTGTCTTTCATAATTTGGTAAGTTATGCTTGGATGTGTAGTGCCAGCGTTTGTTGCTGGCATGTCATTCTTAAATTTGCTAATCTTGCCAATGAAAAAGTAATTCAAGTTGTTGCCTAAATCAGTGGGTTTTGTGATGAATGAACCATCTGATTCAAATAATGTTGGAGCCGAGTTCACTCCAAAGCTTTTTACTATCATTCTTTATATAATTTGTTGTTGGCTGTGCAGTCAGACTTATTTGCCATTCCCTTTGCCTTATCCCTCTCAACCATACACATTTTCAATTCCTCATCAATTTACAGTAATTTCATTCATGGGTGCATGCTTATAAGTAACAGGAATAAGCAATTTCGTAAATGTGTCAAGTGCAGCATCTGGTTGCTCCTCATTACACAACACAGACCAACAAATATTCTTTACATCTTTGACATAGGGATCACTGCAAAACATATTGTATGACCTCTTATAAACTATATTAGGCCCAGTCTTTAGAACTTTGGTTTTCCTAGATATGGCTATTATATTGTGTTCACTACATCTGATGGATTTGGATACAGCTTTAAAGAAGATTTTTGCAACATTAGTAAAGATGTGATCAGTACATGTGGATGATTTCAACAGGTGTAGACTAATGGGTTCTTTAGTTGAAGATAAAAATAAAAAAGAAGTAGTGACACGAGGAATAAATACACAGTGAATAACGAATAACAATAACAAGTCAATTAACATGGCTATATACAGGGAGTATATACTGGGAGTATACCAGTATCGAGTCGATGTGCACGGGTACGAGGTAATTGAGGTAGCCACTACATGGGCAAAGGTATGTGGACACATTTATTTCAACCAGACTATTGCAGACAGGTTTACAAAATCGAGCACACAGCCATGCAAACTCCATAAACACACATTGGCATTAGAATGTCCCGTACTGAAGAGCTCAGTGACATTCAACGTGGCACCGTCATAGGATGCCACCTTTCCAACCAGTCAGTTCGTCAAATTTCTGTCCTGCTAGAGCTGGCCTGGACAAATGTAAGTGCTGTTATTGTGAGGTGGAAACATCTAGGAGCAACAACAGCTCAGCCGCAAAGTGGTAGGCCACACAAGCTCACAGAACGGGACCGCTGAATACTGCGCGTAGTGTGTAAAAATGGTCTGTCCTCGGTTGGAACTCGGTCACTACCGATTTCCAAACTGCCTCCTGAAGTAACGTCAGCACAATAACTGTTCGTTGGGAGCTTCATGAAATGGGTTTCCATCGCGGTGCAGCCGCACACAAGTCTAAGATCACCATGTGCAATGCCAAGCGTCAGCTGGAGTGGTGTAAAGCTCGCCAACATTGGACTCTGGAGCAGTGGAAACACATTCTCTGGAGTGATAAATCACGCTTCACCATCTGGCAGTCCGACGGACAAATCTGATCTGGGCAGTTTTTCATGGCTCAGGCCCCTTAGTTCCAGTGAAGGGAAATCTTAACGCTACAGTATACAATGACATTCTATACGATTCTGTGGTCTTCCATCTTTGTGGCAACAGTTTGGGGAAGGCCCTTTCCTGTTTCAGCATGACGATACCCTCGTGCTCAAAGTGATGTCCATACAGAAATGGTTTGTTGAGATTGGTGTGGAAGAACTTAAATGGCCTGTACAGACCCCTGACCTCAACCCCATCAAACACCTTTGGGATGAATTGGAATGCCGACTGCGAACCGGGCCTAGTCGCCCAACATCTGTGCCGGTCTCACTAATGCTCCTGTGGCTGAATGGAAGCAAGTCCCCACAGCAATGTTCCAACATCTAGGGAAATGGCTTCCCAGAAGAGTGGAGGCTTTTATAGGTGCATGTGTGTGTTGTCTGCGTCACTAATAGGAGACAGCAACACCGTTTTATAGTATATTTGGGTTATTAGTTATCAGGAGACTAGCTAAGGCCTGTGGAGAAATAATATTCAATATCTATGTGTCGTGGAACTCAAGCTATAAATAGTCTTATAGAAAAACTAAATTCCAGTGTCATGTAGTGGCCTAAACCTACTGATGTTACATTGAACTGGGTGAATGGAATATGCATGACACTCATTCAATATGCTGTAATAGAAATAAGGCCATATTTAAAAAAAAAAATACTCCCATATCTTGAACTGCACCAACCAACTGGTGTGTGTGTGCGTGTGCGCGTGAGCGTGTGGGCATGTGTGTGAGTGTGTGTGTGTGTGTGTGTGTGAATTAACAATAGATTGGTGTAGAGATCTGCCGGATGAGAAACAATCCTGAACAGTTCCAAAGGGAGATAACACAATAGGAGATCGCTTTATGGAAATAATTCAATTTTCACTGCCCTCAGACACACACACACACACAGTCCATACATCAAGTCTGTTTTAATGTTTAATGTTTTAATGTCACGTGTACAAGTACAATGCCTTTCTAGCTCTATACTCAACAATAATCAATAACAATGTAATACTAAAAATAACAAGGTAGAACAAAAACACATGAGATAGAAAAATAAGAAATAAGAAGAACACGATGAGGTAAGTAAGTATAGTATATACAGGGTCAGTTCCAGTACCATATTTACAATGTGCAGGGATACTGGAGTGATGGAGGTAGATATACTGTATACAGGGGCAAAGATATATGATAAGCAGAGTAGCAGCAAATGGTTCATCCATTTGCACACACTGCATATAGATTTTTTTCTATTGTGTTATTGACTATACGCTTGTTTATTCCACGTGTAACTCTGTGTCGCACTGCTTTGCTTTATCTTGGCCAGGTCGCAGTTGTAAATGAGAACTTGTCGCCAAAGTCAAGGATTGGTCGGATAGTCAGTTTTACGAGGGTATGTTTGGCAGCACGAGTGAAACATATTCTAAATCAGAACCGTCCAGAGTAGTGATGCTGGATGGGCGGGCAGGTGCAGGCAGCGATCGGTTGAAGAGCATGCATTTAGTTTTACTTGCATTTAAGAGCAGTTGGAGGCCACGGAAAGAGAGTTGTATGGCATTGAAGCTCGCCTGGAGGTTAGTTAACACAGTGTCCAAAGAAGGGCCAGAAGTATACAGAATGGTGTCGTCTGCGTAGAGGTGGATCAGAGAATCACCAGCAGCAAGAGCGACATCATTGATGTATATATACAGAGAAAAGAGTCGGCCCGAGAATTGAGCCCTGTGGCATCCCCATAAAGAGTGCCAGAGGTCCGGACAACAGGCCCTCCGATTTGACACACTGAACTCTGTCTGAGAAGTAGTTGGTGAACCTGACTTGCCTAGTTAAATAAAGGTTAAATAAATGTAAAAAAAGGAAAAATAGAAATGATAACAAAGTAATCTTTCCTGCGTGCTGTACAGCTTAACTGGAAAGATAAATATTTTACTAAACGGTGTACTGTACATTTGCAGAAGCATTGCAGGCCAAAGATATATATATTCCTACATAATATATAGTTTGTTAAAATAGAGCCACAGATGTCTGAATCTACATCCGTGGTGAAAAATACTGACCATCTGCAGAGTGTGTATACCAGAGGAGGCTTGTGGGAGGAGCTATAGGATGACGGGCTGGAATGGATGTTTGACATTACACTGAGCTAGTCCTCCAATAGCTCCTGCCACCAGCCTCCTCTGGTATACACACTCTGTAGATAATCAGTATTTTTCAGCACGGATGTAGATTCAGACATCTGTTGTTAAGGCCTACATCACCCTCAGTGGGAAGTGATAGCAGACAGGTGGATCTCGTGGTCATCACACACACCAGGGTGAAAACCTTCTCCTCTCATCATCCAGCCCTTACAGGAAGTTGAATGATGGCGTGCTATGGATGATTTGTCCTTCTATTGGGATGAGGAGTTTCCAGGACGACCGCTTTATGAGTCAAAGTCAGAGCGGCGGCAGCTCCTTTCCATCCTTCCATTACTTCCTGGTTCCCTTATGTCAGCTCAGTTCCTCTCCTATCCGCTCTCATAACCTAGCACCATGTGTTATCTCCACTCCATCATACAACCATTATACAACTATCACACAGGACTTCAACTGTGACGGGACTTAGGGGCTGTTCCTCCTTATTCCTCCTGTCAAATCAGTTCCTCTCATCCCTGTGTAATCTCCTACCCACCATCATCATAAACCATTACACAACCATTATCCAGTCTGGTCTGGTTCTAACCCTGTAAAGCAGGGGGTTCCTCCCACTATCTAGAGCCCTCTAGCTTAACCCTTGTTCCTCATAACAGTTCAGTGCCCTGTGACATCTCCAACCTGGAGAGTAACTCTACTGTCAGCACTCTGTCAGAGCCATAGAGATGTGTGTGTCAGTGTGTGTGTGTGCATGCGTGTCCGTGCGTCAGCAGCCTGTCAAGCTATGGCAGAGCCAGTTGGTAAGACCATTAACTCTGTGTGATCGAGATCAGATGACCCCATTTAGATGAAGAATAGGAGTCTTAATGCAAAGTACCTGTGGGGCGTAGTGGGCCGAATGGTTTATCCATTTCCTCAAGTTGTTTCCTCGCAGTTCAACTGAATGATAAAGACACTGACATAAGTTCAACATGCCACACGCTGGTGTGCTGAACTGTGTGACATTTTGAGGGCAGCGCCCTCCAACCCTCAGGGGTCTCTCTTAGTGTTTTTCAACTGTGTGTCCCCTTCGCCCAAAAGTGTGCACTTGCACACTCTCCAAGTGCACACTTTGAGAACTGGGATGTAGCTCATACCAACCACGTTTCACCAATGTCACTGTGATGGTGTCTTTCAGAAGGAACAGTGCACCCCCAGAGTGCGAGAGTAGAAAGTAATAGAATAGTAATTTATTGGTCATCACAGAACAATTTTAGGAGAAGCACAGGGTCAGCCAGAGTGCAGCAAGCCCCTGTAGTGATCTGTTTCTCCAGTCGAAAGAGGGTTTAACCTTGTATACTGCTGATAACACAGCCTCTGGCCTTGCTTCATCCCACATGAAAAAATACTACAGTTTACGATAGAATACTATAGTACTTATTATAGAATTATACGGTAAACTGTAGTATACTGTAGAATACTATATTACACACTGTAGTGTACCTCGATCATGTGTAGTACTTAATATTGTAGTTGTAGTATACTGAAGAATGCTATTGTAAATTCTACAGTAATATCTGCAAAAACTCTACAGTCCACAAAAACACTACACTTTTTGAAATATAGTAAATACTTCAGTATTTAATTTGCATATACCCTGCCCATTCCCCTCCCCCATATCCCAATTTGTGCCACACGTAAGTTAGAAACCTACATGCCAAGTACAGACCATATAATGTGTTCCCTACAGGTTATAGACAAGAAGTGCTGAACTCTCCATTCAGAACCCAGTCCTACCTACAGGTTATAGTCAAGAGTAGAAGTGCTGAACTCTCCATTCAGAACCCAGTCCTACCTACAGGTTATAGTCAAGAAGTGCTGAACTCTCCATTCAGAACCCAGACCTACCTACAGGTTATAGTCAAGAAGTGCTGAACTCTCCATTCAGAACCCAGACCTACCTACAGGTTATAGACAATTAGTGCTGAACTCTCCATTCAGAACCCAGTCCTACCTACAGGTTATAGTCAAGAAGTGCTGAACTCTCCATTCAGAACCCAGTCCTACCTACAGGTTATAGACAATTAGTGCTGAACTCTCCATTCAGAACCCAGTCCTACCTACAGGTTATAGTCAAGAAGTGCTGAACTCTCCATTCAGAACCCAGTCCTACCTACAGGTTATAGACAATTAGTGCTGAACTCTCCATTCAGAACCCAGTCCTACCTACAGGTTATAAGAAAGTGCTCTTTTAGTATTTCTCCAGTAGGAGAAGGCCTGCGTTTCTAAGTCCCCCCCCCCCAAAATAAACCAAAAACACTATAGTAAATACTATAGTAATTTCTGCAAAAATACTACAGTATATTACACTCTGAAGAAACACTACTGAAAATACTACAGTATACTACAGTCTGCGAAACACTACATTAATTACTATAGTATATACTACGTTTTTCTTTCACTACAGCATTTATACTATAGTTAACTGTAAATACTACAGTATACTACAGTAAATACTACAGTATTACAGACTTCAGTCCGCAAAAAAACTACATTGAAGAATAGAGTAAAGTCGGCAAAAACACTACATTGAATACTAGAGTAGAGTTCGCAAAAATACTACAGTGAATACTAGAGTATATAAATATAGTAATACTACAGTATTTGACCATAGTATAATATGCCATTTTTTATTTGGGACATCCAGAACAGAGCTATTATAGCCTCTGGCCTTGCTTCATACCCAGAACAGAGCTATCATAGCCTAATTAAACTTTCAGTGGCCCTTCAACAGCAGCCGTTTCCTCAATCAGAACATCCCCACTACTAGGCTGCGTAACATATGGCACCCTATTCCCTATGGGCCCTGGTCAAAGGTAGTGAGCTATAAACAGGTCAGGGTGTCATTTGTGACTCAGCCCTACACTTTAGTTTCAGACATCCCTCTTACTGATCGAGCCTAAAACCTTTTGAAAGTGCTGTGTGTAGCAGAGGAGCATGCACTCCAATTTTGAGTAAGGGTTATGTACCTAGCACTGGTAGAGGTGTGTGTGTGTGTGTGTGTGTGTGTGTGTGTGTGTGTGTGAGCAGTGATAGATGCAGTTCTTTTAATACAATAGCTTTGTAGGTCAATCCGTAGAGAGGAGAGGAGCTCTACTCTACTCAGCCCCGCTGCTCCTGCCAAGCCTGAGTAACCCAGCCCTCAGACACTCACACGCACACTCACTCACTCACTCACTCACTCGCTCACTCACAGAAACACACACACATATAGAAACTTACACACACACACACACACACACACACACACACACACACACACACACACACACACACACACACACAGGAACATAGAACCTTTAAAGAGGGGGATTTGAAAAGGTCAGGGAAGAGGAAGAGAGAATGCTAATAGAGGAGAGCATGAAGCTGCTAGAGGTCAGAATGTCAAGGGAGGTTTATTTCTCCCTCTTCATCCTTCATTTCTTAATTTCATAACACTCTGTCATCTATCTCATCTCCGTTCTTCGTGCATGGCTCGAAGAACGGCAGTATAATGCGCTCGATTCCTGGAACAACCCGTACGTCAAATGTATGCACTCATGACTGTAAATTGCTTTGGATAAAAGCGTCAGCTAAATGGCATATATTATATTAAATGATCCTGTTTGGATCATGAGGTTGTTATTAGTTGTAACGGTTGAAGAGAAGACATCCATTTACGTGGGGCCGATTTCATCGACAGATTATGTCCTGGAGAATCGCCATTAAGGATGCTTTTTAGACCATCTGTGCAAAACTGTATGTTTATATTCCTCCGTTGATTTGTGTGTTGATGTAGGGGAAAAATTCTGGCTTTTTCCCATTTCCCCTTATTGGACCAGTGTTGACCCACTTTGGTGTGACTTGGAAGCGCTGAAGCCTGCGTGAGAGTGTCCACATGGATTTGGTTAGGGGGTGGGTGGACAGGAGGCGACAGACAGACTGGAGGCTGAGGGGCTTATGGCTGGAGGTGTCTCAACGAACGGCCCTGTCCCTCACAATCCTATTGTTATCCTACAACCTAACTCTAATCTTATCTCCTCTCCTTTCCTCTCCTCTTCTCTCTTCTCCGCTCTTCTCTCCTCTCTTCTCCCCTCCTCTCCTCTCTTCCGCTCCCCACTCCTCTGTTCTTCTCCGGTCCTGTCCTCTTCTCCTCTCTTCTCCCCTCCTCTCCTCTCTTCCGCTCCCCACTCCTCTGTTCTTCTCCGGTCCTGTCCTCTTCTCCTCTCTTCTCCCCTCCTCTCCTCTCTTCCGCTCCCCACTCCTCTGTTCTTCTCCGGTCCTGTCCTCTTCTCCTCTCTTTTCCCCTCCTCTCCTCTCTTCCGCTCCCCACTCCTCTGTTCTTCTCCGGTCCTGTCCTCTTCTCCTCTCTTCTCCCCTCCTCTCCTCTCTTCCGCTCCCCACTCCTCTGTTCTTCTCCGGTCCTGTCCTCTTCTCCTCTCCTCTTCTCCCCTGCTGTTTTAAGTGTTCATTAGCCAAGTAAAGATAAGTGACATGTAATTATTTCACCATTGATGTATCAACAGGGATTCTACTTATAGATCTCAGGGTATTAAGTTAGCCTGTGGTTCTCTCTCTCTCTCTCTCTCTCTCTCTCTCTGTGGATCCTCTCACTAAAGATTTCTATAAGCCCTGGGCTAGGCTAATCCATGGGCCGTGGCTCACATGACGGAGTGTGTACTCCTCCGCTTTACCTCCGTCCCCCTGTGATGTCGCTGAGCGACTAGCGACTTTCCCTCCATTCCTCTAATGAGTCCCTAGACACGTCCTTAACGGTGTGTATTTATCAAGAACATTAATTAGTAGCCAGTACGCATTACTTTGGATATAGTCGACGTCTGTGCCCCAAATGGCACCCTATTCCTTATATAGTGCAATACATTTGACCAGGGCCCTATGGGCTCTACATAGGAACTATGGTGCCATATGGGATGCAGACGATGTCCTCCTTGTTTTTTATAGTTACCAACAGGAATAAAAACTCCTCTCTTTTATCCCCTAGCGGTAGCTAGTCACGTAGCGAGACCTACTCGTACATCAAGCCTTTAATGCAGTGTGTTGTTCCAAACCTCTTTGTTTTTGTTAATGCAGACAGAAAGAGACGTTTTAATTACTATGGCCTCAGTAGCACTGTTGTCGCATTAGGGACATGTCGCTAGGACTCTGGATAACCACTGGGGATGGAAGGCAGAGAGATAGATAACTAGTGTACGTGTGTGTGTACTGTATATGTGAACTGTGTTTCTCCACCCCTCCAGCTTCTCATTGACCATCCCATGCAGGAACTCTGTGATCAATAGGTCTGTCTCAGTCCAGGTTCTCAGCGACTATCCCATGCAGGAACTCTGGGATCAATAAGTCTGTCTCAGTCCAGGTTCTCAGCGACCATCCCATGCAGGAACTCTGGGATCAATAGGTCTGTCTTAGTCCAGGTTCTCAGCGACCATCCAATGCAGGAACTCTGGGATCAATAGGTCTGTCTCAGTCCAGGTTCTCAGCGACCATCCCATGCAGGAACTCTGGGATCAATATGTCTGTCTCAGTCCAGGTTCTCAGCGACCATCCCATGCAGGAACTCTGGGATCAATATGTCTGTCTCAGTCCAGGTTCTCAGCGACCATCCCATGCAGGAACTCTGGGATCAATAGGTCTTTCTCAGTCCAGCTTCTTACTTTATACAATCGATGTCTGCCACATTTCTAACACAGTTTACCCTCTCCCTCGGTCTCTTGTAAGCTTCCTCCTGAAACCTGCCTACCTGCATTGTCGACTAGCTTCTAACTACTAACACACACACACACACACACACACACACACACACACACACACACACACACACACACACACACACACACACACACACACACACACACACTGGGAAACACAGTTATATGGTGCTGCTACTATATGGCCGTCCATCATGTAGGACATAAACGACACCTCAGCACCTTGGGCTAATGTACCGTCGCTGCCACATTGAAAATACAGCATCCCCCTGTTCCATCTCTCTTCCTCTCTCCATCTCTCTTCCTCTCCATATCTTTCTTCCTCTACATGCACTTGTAGTAAGTAATATGACTCTGTTCCTACAGAAAGGCCTTGCAGGGCTGGTATTATACTCTGAATCGGCATCTCTCTCCATTTCTTTCTATGATAGCTATGATAGAGAGAAGTGCAGGTTATGCTCTGAACCTGAATCTCACGTTTAGAGATTCAATCAAATCAAGCGTTAACCGGCGATAGCAGACACCTGCATAGCGGATGTTTTTGCCGTGTCAGAGGTGGAACTGCCAAATCAGTGAGCAGCTGCACTTGCAATCATTATCACAAAGCCACACCCATCCCAATCACATTAGAAGTTCAGAACTAGAAAGTGTAGGCTATATAGAAATAATAACAATCCAAGTAAATAATAAGGATTTATATCATCTAAATGAAGGTGTAGATTACCTCTCACATTCCACTATTCAAACCTGGAAACAAGGCTGTATGGTATTTCTGTTAATGCGACTCCATGCAGCCAATGGCAATGTCCGCTTTAAGGTATAATGCCAGGAGCCGATTGTGTATTTGACAGCTCTGTAGCCGTTCCCCCTCTGACACCACCAAAACAAGCGGATCTGATTTGAAAAGAGCCTCTAATCCAGTTACTGCGCTGATACTGATCCTTGACACTTTTTATTGTACATTCAGACCATTTAATTGTCCCAAATGTCATCCCATTACCTATTACAAGACCGATTAACTAGCCTGCTAATATTGTTGCACTTGCTAAGTCTAAGGGTCGTAGGCCTAGTTAACTGGTCTGTAACCTGAATTAAAATATGCATCTATATGAGCATTTTGCATTTGAGGACCGTGTTGTATGTACATGTGCTCAGGAGGCAGCAACCTTACCTTAGGTGCAGTGACGGCTCTGCAGTGACGGCTCTGTCATGGGTCAGCTAGCCCAAGACGATTATTGATGTTTCACAGAGAATAAATATGTTACTCACCACCTCGATTCGTTCTTATGTAGCAACATTTGAAATGTTTTTTTTTTGCATTGGATACGAGTAGAGACTCAAAATGGTACATCATACACTACAGATGAGGAACAATGGGAAAGTCATTATTCTTTGAAGAATAAACTAACCTCACTTTTGAGAAAATGGCCCTTGAATGTTTTGGTACCTACTGGAGAGCTCTTTTTTAGTCTACACCCATTCAGCATCATTCACACCCTCTTAAGCCAGCATACTAATACAATTGCACAGAGAAATAGATTTGGTTTAAACAAGTAATAAAACAAATGTAAAAAATATGGGTTGAAATGATTGGAGACACATCTTTCCAGATCCTTGATATCCTTCTTCTGCGCCTATGGACGGCAAACCACAGGTTTTCAATGGGTTTCAGGTCAGGAGACTGAGATGGTCATTGCAAAATGTTGATTTTGTGGTCAATTAACAATTTCTTTGTAGATTTTGATGTGTGCTTGGGGTTATTGTCTTGCTGCAAGTTTCAGCCTCCTGGCAGAGACAACCAGTTTTGGGCTAAAGTGTCCTGGTACTTGGTAAAGTTCATGATGCCATTGACCTTAACAAGAGTCTCAAGACCAGCGAAAGCAAAACAGCCCCATAACATCAATGATCCACCACAATATTTTACAGTAGGTATGGAGTTCGATGCCAAAGCCACCGCTGGTTGTGCGTGGCCAAAGAGCTCTGTTTTCATGTCACCTGACCACCGGTTCCAATCCAAGTGCCAATGCCGTTTAGTAAACTCTAGGTGTTCACATTTGTTGCATAGCAATGGTCTATTTTAGAATACGGCCATCTTACTAACACACACACTCACACACACACACACACACACACACTGTGTTTTAAACTCCTGTGTTTGATGTCAGACTGACACAGAGACATCTGGAATGGTACTTTGGGGCCAGATTTTCTTTATTCTCCTCTGGTGTAGGAGTGTGTAAATCTATCATCATGTCTATTATTGTGTCAATCTTTATGTGGAAACGAAGATCATCAGGAATATTTCATATTTCCTTTTTATGGAAAGAATTTTCGATATAGAGAACTACTCTTGGCACTCCTATTTCCATTTGACTGATTATTTCACATTGAGACAGTGTGAGTAGCCTATACATATCTCCCGGACTAGGTAACACTCATCATATCATAGTTTAGCTAGTGGGACTTGCAAAGCAAACATAACTTTAATGAAACACTTACATGATAAGAGGTGTGTTGCCAACTCTAGTGTCTGCAGGCTAGTCTTATGTCCAGCAATGAGATTGTTGTGTGTGTGTGTGTGTGTGTCGGCACACTATCAAAGCCGCTGCAGAGCCAGTTGGTTAGCTCTGTAGAAGGGAAAAGTGATCGAGATCAGATGATCCCATTTAAATGAAGAATAGGAGTCTTAATGCAAAGTACCTGTGGGGCGTAGTGGGGCGAATGGTTCATCCATTTCCTCAAGTAATTTCCTCACGCTTGTGTGGCATGTTGAACTTATGTCAGTGTGTTTGTGTGTCTGTGTGAGTGTGTTTGTGTGTGTGAGTGTTTCCCTGCCTGCATACCTGCCTGCCTGTCATCCTGTGTGTCTGTGTTGATAGTGTGTTGGGGCCCAGATTGGAGAAACGTCAAAATGTGACGTATATAAACTGATACCGGGCTGCAGTAACGGAGTAGACTAATAGATTTAGAGACGGAAAGACATGGAGTGGTTTATAATTTATAATCAGTTCTCTGTTTTGACCTGATGGAAAACAAGGTTAGGAGGCAGTAACAGAAACAGCTCATTGGGACTAAAAACTTATTTGAACTAAAAAACATTAGCATTCCTGTTTATTGAGGGAGAACACACACACACTTACATGTGCACATACTCATACACCCAAACACACACACACACACCATCTCTCACTCATCTGTTTTATCATCATCCATCACCAGCTCAGGGAGGTAGCATGGCATCATACATAGGGAGGGAGAGAGAGAGGGTGAGAGAGACATAGACAAAGAGAGAGAGAGAGATAGGAGAGAGAGAGAGCGATAGAGTGAGAGATAAGAGAGAGAGAGAGAGAGCACACGACAGTCAGTCAGTCCATGAGTGCATTGCCATTCCTGTCGCTGTTGGGGTTGGCAAGGGGCACAGGTATTACACTCTCTACATACCCCTAACATATGCCAACCATGATAATCCATGCCAGGCATACTCCAGGGACTGTATGGAAATTGGATAAATCTGTTGTATATGGTACCTGAAAAATATACCAATAAAACCTCCATTCCTTTTTCTGTGTGCAAGATGGCGAGGGGCACAGGTCTTACTGTTGGCTGGTACATCTTCTCTGCATCCAAGCCCTGTCAGTCCTTACCAGGCCACACTCCAGGGACTGCATATGGAAATGAGATTGTAGCTGAATATGTTTTGTATATGGTCCCTGACAAATAAACAAATCAAATCTCCATTCTTGTCGCTGTGTGTGGGTTGGCGAGGGGCTGGTAAATCCTCTCTGCATAACCCCCCAGTGCCAGCTCATGTCAGTCTACAGGCGTCAAATGTGTGTCGTGCATGTTCCTGACAAATACACTGACAAAATCTCCATGCGCAAGTTGGCAAGGGGCACAGGTCTTATGTCAGGCCATGCCAATCTATGCCAGACCGTGCCAGGCCAAAAACTCCAGGGACTGTGGAAATCTGCTATGTAGTAAATAGCTCATTTGTTGCAGTATGTGTTGCTTGTGGTCCCAGATAAGTAAACATACATCTGTGTGTGGGTTAGCGAAAAGCACAAGTCTTAGACTGGTACATCCTACTCTGCATCTCGCCAACTCATGATGCCAACCATACCAAGCAATCCTAGGGCCAGATGTCATGCTATTCTCCAGGGATAGCAGATGGAATTAGATATATCGCGAACTCTGTTGTGTGGGTTAGTGAAGGGCACAGGTCTTAGACTGGTGCATTGTATCTACAGTACATGGCAGGCCCATGCCAGGCCATAATAGACCGTGTAGATGGATATTTACTGTGGAGCTGTGATAAATATGGTGCTATATTTGTTTTGCATGGTCAATAAGTGAATAATGGTGTGTGTATTGGCGAAGGTCAGGTCCACCCTGCATGTTAGCCCAATGCCAGGGTGTGCGAGGCCAAACTTAGCCCTGTAGTGTTAATGTGTTGCAATGTTGTACATGGTACCTGACCAATAAACTAAGCTGTGTGTGGATTGGCATGAGGCATAGGTCTTAAACTTGCCCCACTGCCAGGGAAAACCAGGATGTGCCAGCTCATACAATCTATAGGAATCTATAGGAACAGCTTCATATCCCCCTATCTGTGTCCTACACAGATCTACTCTAGTATTGAGCAAATCCACTGACCTATAAAGACAGGGAAGCTGAGACGATCAGTGGATGTGACAGTCAGGAAGGGTTACTACTGTTCTATCTGTGACAAAGAGAAGATATGTAGAGGCAGAGAGAGAGAGAGAGAGAGAGAGAGAGAGAGAGAAAGAAAGAGAGAGGAAGAGAGAGAATGAGAGCGACAGAGAGACAGAGAGAGAGAGAGTTTTAATGTATTTATTCTTGCTCGCAGATGAAACTGAAATGCAGAATTGACATTACTAAGAATTGCAAAACACTTATTTAAAATCCATAACACATAATACGTGACAGAAATAGAATACAACACGCTTGAAATATTACAGGACATTTTTCATGATGAAAATTGAAGTGTTAAAATGTGATTGTAAAAAAAGATCATTTTCAGGAAAACCTTTTAAGAGTGAGAGTTATTTTGCAGTCTGACAGCAGTGGGCAGAGTGGCGTTTCTCAGGCGCTTCGTAAAGGACAGTTATACAGGACAGTTATACAGGACAGTCATACAGGACAGTTATACAGGGCAGTTATACAGGACAGTTATACAGGACAGTTATACAGGACAGTCATACAGGACAGTAATACAGGACAGTTATTTTTTATTTTATTTTTTATTTCACCTTTATTTAACCAGGTAGGCAAGTTGAGAACAAGTTCTCATTTAGAATTGCGACCTGGCCAAGATAAAGCAAAGCAGTTCGACACATACAACGACACAGAGTTACACATGGAGTAAAACAAACATACAGTCAATAATACAATATAAACAAGTCTATATACAATGTGAGCAAATTAGGTGAGAAGGGAGGTAAAGGCAAAAAAGGCCATGGTGGTAAAGTAAATACAATATAGCAAGTAAAACACTGGAATGGTAGTTTTGCAATGGAAGAATGTGCAAAGTAGAAATAAAAATAATGGGGTGCAAAGGAGCAAAATAAATAAATTAATTAAATACAGTTGGGAAAGAGGTAGTTGTTTGGGCTAAATTATAGGTGGGCTATGTACAGGTGCAGTAATCTGTAAGATGCTCTGACAGTTGGTGCTTAAAGCTAGTGAGGGAGATAAGTGTTTCCAGTTTCAGAGATTTTTGTAGTTCGTTCCAGTCATTGGCAGCAGAGAACTGGAAGGAGAGGCGGCCAAAGAAAGAATTGGTTTTGGGGGTGACTAGAGAGATATACCTGCTGGAGCGTGTGCTACAGGTGGGAGATGCTATGGTGACCAGCGAGCTGAGATAAGGGGGGACTTTACCTAGCAGGGTCTTGTAGATGACATGGAGCCAGTGGGTTTGGCGACGAGTATGAAGCGAGGGCCAGCCAACGAGAGCGTACAGGTCGCAATGGTGGGTAGTATATGGGGCTTTGGTGACAAAACGGACAGTTATACAGGACAGTTATACAGGACATTCATACAGGACAGTCAAACTGAACAGTTATACAGGACAGTTATACAGAACAGTTATACAGGACAGTTATACAGGGCAGTCGTACAGGACAGTTGTACAGGACAGTTGTACAGGACAGTTATACAGGACAGTTATACAGGACAATTGTACAGGACAGTCATACAGGACAGTCATACAGGACAGTTATACAGGACAGTTATACAGGACAATTGTACAGGACAGTTATACAGGACAGTTATACAGGACAGTTATACAGGACAATTGTACAGGACAGTCATACAGGACAGTCATACAGGACAGTTATACAGGACAGTTGTACAGGACAATTGTACAGGACAGTTATACAGGACCGTCATACAGGACAGTTATACAGGGCAGTTATACAGAACAGTCATACAGGACAGTTATACAGGACAGTTATACAGGACAGTCATACAGGACAATTATACAGGACAGTTATACAGGACAGTCATACAGGACAGTTATACAGGACAGTTATACAGGACAGTTATACAGGGCAGTTATACAGGACAGTTATACAGGACAGTCATACAGGACAGTTAACTTCTTGCGTCGAGCCATCCCGGAACTGGGATCGTGAATAAAGCCTCAAGCTCATTACCATAACGCAACATTAACTATTCATGAAAATCGCAAATGAAATTAAATAAATATGCTAGCTCTCAAGCTTAGCCTTTTGTTAACAACACTGTCATCTCAGATTTTCAAAAATATGCTTCTCAACCATAGCAAAACAAGCATTTGTGTAACAGCATTTAGCGTTAGCATAGCATTTAGCGTTAGCATTCAGCAGGCAACATTTTCACAAAAACCAGAAAACCATTCAAATAAAATCATTTACCTTTGAAGAACTTCTGATGTTTTCAATGAGGAGACTCTCAGTTAGATAGCAAATGTTCAGTTTTTCCTGAAAGATTATTTGTTTAGGAGAAATCATTCCATTTTGTGCGTCACGTTTAGCTAAGAAAAAAATGTATCCAGGATTGTGTAAATCTATCAGCAAGCTCATTAGCATAACACAACGTTAACTATTCATGAAAATCGCAAATGAAATGAAATCAATATGCTAGCTCTCAAGCTTAGCCTTTTGTTAACAACACTGTCATCTCAGATTTTCAAAAATATGCTTCTCAACCATAGCAGAACAAGCATTTGTGTAACAGTATTGATAGCTAGCGTTAGCATTTAGCGTTAGCATTCAGCAGGCAACATTTTCACAAAAAACAGAAAACCATTCAAATAAAATCATTTACCTTTGAAGAACTTCGGATGTTTTCAATGAGGAGACTCAGTTAGATAGCAAATGTTCAGTTTTTCCTGAAAGATTATTTGTGCAGGAGAAATCGGTCCGTTTTCTGCGTCATGTTTGGATACCAAAAAAAAACTAAAATTCATTCATCCAAACGCCAAACTTTCTTCCACGTTAACTCCATAATATCGACTGAAACATGGTAAACGTTGTTTAGAATCAATCCTCAAGGTGTTTTTCACATATCTCTTCATGAAAGATCATTTCTGGAAGTCTCCTCTCTGTCTCAATCACATGGATGAATGCGAGCAGCTTGGAAATTACGCAACAATTTCAACAAAGGACACCGGGCGGACCCCTGGTAAATGTAGTCTCTTATGGCCAATCTTCCAATGATATGCCTACAAATACGTCACAATGCTGCAGACAACTTGGAGAAACGATAGAAAGGGCAGGCTAATTCGTGGCGCTTTCACAGCCATATAAGGAGACAATGAAAAACAGAGCGTCAAAAATCCTGCTCATTTCCTGTTTGAAGTTTCATCTTGGTTTCGCCTGTAGCATCAGTTCTGGGGCACTCACAGATAATATCTTTGCAGTTTTGGAAACGTCAGAGTGTTTTCTTTCCAAAGCTGCCAATTATATGCATAGTCGAGCATCTTTTCGTGACAAAATATTGCGCTTAAAACGGGCACGTTTTTTTATCCAATAATGACATAGCGCCCCCATAGGTTGAAGAGGTTAAACAGGACAGTTATACAGGACAGTTATACAGGACAGTTGTACAGGACAGTTGTACAGGACAGTTATACAGGACAGTTATACAGGACAGTTGTACAGGACAGTTGTACAGGACAGTTATACAGGACAGTTATACAGGACAGTTTTAAGGACAGTTATACAGGACAGTTATACAGGACAGTTATACAGGACAGTTGTACAGGACAGTTATACAGGACAGTTATACAGGACAGTCATACAGGACAATTATACAGGACAGTTATACAGGACAGTCATACAGGACAGTTATACAGGACAGTTATACAGGACAGTTATACAGGGCAGTTATACAGGACAGTTATACAGGACAGTCATACAGGACAGTTAACTTCTTGCGTCGAGCCATCCCGGAACTGGGATCGTGAATAAAGCCTCAAGCTCATTACCATAACGCAACATTAACTATTCATGAAAATCGCAAATGAAATTAAATAAATATGCTAGCTCTCAAGCTTAGCCTTTTGTTAACAACACTGTCATCTCAGATTTTCAAAAATATGCTTCTCAACCATAGCAAAACAAGCATTTGTGTAACAGCATTTAGCGTTAGCATAGCATTTAGCGTTAGCATTCAGCAGGCAACATTTTCACAAAAACCAGAAAACCATTCAAATAAAATCATTTACCTTTGAAGAACTTCTGATGTTTTCAATGAGGAGACTCTCAGTTAGATAGCAAATGTTCAGTTTTTCCTGAAAGATTATTTGTTTAGGAGAAATCATTCCATTTTGTGCGTCACGTTTAGCTAAGAAAAAAAAATGTATCCAGGATTGTGTAAATCTATCAGCAAGCTCATTAGCATAACACAACGTTAACTATTCATGAAAATCGCAAATGAAATGAAATCAATATGCTAGCTCTCAAGCTTAGCCTTTTGTTAACAACACTGTCATCTCAGATTTTCAAAAATATGCTTCTCAACCATAGCAGAACAAGCATTTGTGTAACAGTATTGATAGCTAGCGTTAGCATTTAGCGTTAGCATTCAGCAGGCAACATTTTCACAAAAAACAGAAAACCATTCAAATAAAATCATTTACCTTTGAAGAACTTCGGATGTTTTCAATGAGGAGACTCAGTTAGATAGCAAATGTTCAGTTTTTCCTGAAAGATTATTTGTGCAGGAGAAATCGGTCCGTTTTCTGCGTCATGTTTGGATACCAAAAAAAAACTAAAATTCATTCATCCAAACGCCAAACTTTCTTCCACGTTAACTCCATAATATCGACTGAAACATGGTAAACGTTGTTTAGAATCAATCCTCAAGGTGTTTTTCACATATCTCTTCATGAAAGATCATTTCTGGAAGTCTCCTCTCTGTCTCAATCACATGGATGAATGCGAGCAGCTTGGAAATTACGCAACAATTTCAACAAAGGACACCGGGCGGACCCCTGGTAAATGTAGTCTCTTATGGCCAATCTTCCAATGATATGCCTACAAATACGTCACAATGCTGCAGACAACTTGGAGAAACGATAGAAAGGGCAGGCTAATTCGTGGCGCTTTCACAGCCATATAAGGAGACAATGAAAAACAGAGCGTCAAAAATCCTGCTCATTTCCTGTTTGAAGTTTCATCTTGGTTTCGCCTGTAGCATCAGTTCTGGGGCACTCACAGATAATATCTTTGCAGTTTTGGAAACGTCAGAGTGTTTTCTTTCCAAAGCTGCCAATTATATGCATAGTCGAGCATCTTTTCGTGACAAAATATTGCGCTTAAAACGGGCACGTTTTTTTATCCAATAATGACATAGCGCCCCCATAGGTTGAAGAGGTTAAACAGGACAGTTATACAGGACAGTTATACAGGACAGTTGTACAGGACAGTTGTACAGGACAGTTATACAGGACAGTTATACAGGACAGTTGTACAGGACAGTTGTACAGGACAGTTATACAGGACAGTTATACAGGACAGTTTTAAGGACAGTTATACAGGACAGTTATACAGGACAGTTATACAGGACAGTTGTACAGGACAGTTATACAGGACAGTTATACAGGACAGTCATACAGGACAATTATACAGGACAGTTATACAGGACAGTCATACAGGACAGTTATACAGGACAGTTATACAGGACAGTTATACAGGGCAGTTATACAGGACAGTTATACAGGACAGTCATACAGGACAGTTATACAGGGCAGTTATACAGGACAGTTATACAGGACAGTCATACAGGACAGTTAACTTCTTGCGTCGAGCCATCCCGGAACTGGGATTGTGAATAAAGCCTCAAGCTCATTACCATAACGCAACATTAACTATTCATGAAAATCGCAAATTAAATTAAATAAATATGCTAGCTCTCAAGCTTAGCCTTTTGTTAACAACACTGTCATCTCAGATTTTCAAAAATATGCTTCTCAACCATAGCAAAACAAGCATTTGTGTAACAGCATTTAGCGTTAGCATAGCATTTAGCGTTAGCATTCAGCAGGCAACATTTTCACAAAAACCAGAAAACCATTCAAATAAAATCATTTACCTTTGAAGAACTTCTGATGTTTTCAATGAGGAGACTCTCAGTTAGATAGCAAATGTTCAGTTTTTCCTGAAAGATTATTTGTTTAGGAGAAATCATTCCATTTTGTGCGTCACGTTTAGCTAAGAAAAAAAATGTATCCAGGATTGTGTAAATCTATCAGCAAGCTCATTAGCATAACACAACGTTAACTATTCATGAAAATCGCAAATGAAATGAAATCAATATGCTAGCTCTCAAGCTTAGCCTTTTGTTAACAACACTGTCATCTCAGATTTTCAAAAATATGCTTCTCAACAATAGCAGAACAAGCATTTGTGTAACAGTATTGATAGCTAGCGTTAGCATTTAGCGTTAGCATTCAGCAGGCAACATTTTCACAAAAAACAGAAAACCATTCAAATAAAATCATTTACCTTTGAAGAACTTCGGATGTTTTCAATGAGGAGACTCAGTTAGATAGCAAATGTTCAGTTTTTCCTGAAAGATTATTTGTGCAGGAGAAATCGGTCCGTTTTCTGCGTCATGTTTGGATACCAAAAAAAAACTAAAATTCATTCATCCAAACGCCAAACTTTCTTCCACGTTAACTCCATAATATCGACTGAAACATGGTAAACGTTGTTTAGAATCAATCCTCAAGGTGTTTTTCACCTATCTCTTCATGAAAGATCATTTCTGGAAGTCTCCTCTCTGTCTCAATCACATGGATGAATGCGAGCAGCTTGGAGATTACGCAACAATTTCAACAAAGGACACCGGGCGGACCCCTGGTAAATGTAGTCTCTTATGGCCAATCTTCCAATGATATGCCTACAAATACGTCACAATGCTGCAGACAACTTGGAGAAACGATAGAAAGGGCAGGCTAATTCGTGGCGCTTTCACAGCCATATAAGGAGACAATGAAAAACAGAGCGTCAAAAATCCTGCTCATTTCCTGTTTGAAGTTTCATCTTGGTTTCGCCTGTAGCATCAGTTCTGGGGCACTCACAGATAATATCTTTGCAGTTTTGGAAACGTCAGAGTGTTTTCTTTCCAAAGCTGCCAATTATATGCATAGTCGAGCATCTTTTCGTGACAAAATATTGCGCTTAAAACAGGCACGTTTTTTTATCCAATAATGACATAGCGCCCCCATAGGTTGAAGAGGTTAAACAGGACAGTTATACAGGACAGTTATACAGGACAGTTATACAGGACAGTTTTACAGGACAGTTATACAGGACAGTTATACAGGACAGTTATACAGGACAGTTATACAGGACAGTTGTACAGGACAGTTGTACAGGACAGTTATACAGGACAGTTATACAGGACAGTTATACAGGACAGTTCCTGTTTCTCAGGAGCCTGGTGGTGCAGTTAACTCTTTTTGGAGGGAGCAGGTTGTTCAGTGGATGTCCGTCCTTCATCAGGTGCTCTGCAGTGAGGGGAGCTGTGGTTGGACTGCTCCACCTCTGGAGATGATCCTCAAGGCCCTCCTCTGCACCCTGTCTAGTTGGGCCTGCTGCTTTTTACTGCATCCAAATAACAGCACTCCACTGTATTCCTGACAAGGCCTGACCAGTGTAGTGTATACTGTGACCAGATCTTCAGTGTGTCGGCCATTTCTGTCTGGAACAGTCAACAGTCAAATGCAGGTGTTTTGAGGCCTTCCTCACTGACTGCTCCACATGTGTCACCACTGAGGTTAGAGTCTAGATGAAAACCAAGATACTTGGCTGTTGTTACCACTGGTACTTCCTGCCCCTCTGGGATGATTGGTGCATGTTGTGGATGGTCTCTAGAAAAATGTATCTGAATTTCCACAGACTTTTTCCCATTCAGGAGCATGTTGTTGGATGTGGCCCACTCTTCCAGCGGCTTTGCCTCCAAGCCCATGGAAGTGTCCTCTTTGATCCTGGTTAATGGTATGTCCCTGGACAGCCCTATGTCGTCTGCATACCCAGAGTTTCACTGAAGACAACTTTTCAGGTGGACATGTGAAGGAGAAACAGATACGGTAAAACCACGCTCCCCTTGTGGCCCACCAGAGGTGACCTCTGACCAAGGGCTAAATGTGTCACTTGCCATCACCCTCGGTCTTCTTCCTGTGGTGTAGCTGTGGAGCCAGGCTAGTAACCATCACCCTCGGTCTTCTTCCTGTGGTGTAGCTGTGGAGCCAGGCTAGTAACCATCACCCTCGTTCTTCTTCCTGTGGTGTAGCTGTGGAGCCAGGCTAGTAACCATCACCCTCGTTCTTCTTCCTGTGATGTAGCTGTGGACCCAGGCTAGTAACCATCCCCCTCGTTCTTCTTCCTGTGGTGTAGCTGTGGAGCCAGGCCAGTAACCATCACCCTCGTTCTTCTTCCTGTGATGTAGCTGTGGACCCAGGCTAGTAACCATCACCCTCGTTCTTCTTCCTGTGGTGTAGCTGTGGAGCCAGGCTAGTAACCATCACCCTCGGTCTTCTTCCTGTGGTGTAGCTGTGGAGCCAGGCTAATAACCATCACCCTCGGGCTTCTTCCTGTGGTGTAGCTGTGGAGCCAGGCTAGTAACCATCACCCTCGTTCTTCTTCCTGTGGTGTAGCTGTGGAGCCAGGCTAGTAACCATCACCCTCATTCTTCTTCCTGTGGTGTAGCTGTGGAGCCAGGCTAGTAACCATCACCCTCGTTCTTCTTCCTGTGATGTAGCTGTGGACCCAGGCTAGTAACCATCCCCCTCGTTCTTCTTCCTGTGGTGTAGCTGTGGAGCCAGGCTAGTAACCATCACCCTCGTTCTTCTTCCTGTGGTGTAGCTGTGGAGCCAGGCTAGTAACCATCCCCCTCGTTCTTCATCCTGTGATGTAGCTGTGGACCCAGGCTAGTAACCATCCCCCTCGTTCTTCTTCCTGTGGTGTAGCTGTGGAGCCAGGCTAGTAACCATCACCCTCGTTCTTCTTCCTGTGGTGTAGCTGTGGAGCCAGGCTAGTAACCTTGGACACAGTTCAATGTCATACAGTTGTTGCAGGACAGAGAGAGACAAACAGAGAGAGATACAATGAGAGAGAGAAAGAGAGAGACAGACAGACAGACAGACAGACAGACAGACAGACAGACAGACAGACAGACAGACAGACAGACAGACAGACAGAGAGAGAGAGAGAGAGACAGACAGACAGAGACTTAGAGACAGGGTGAGAGAGAGAGAGAGAGAGAGAGAGACAGACAGACAGACAGACAGACAGACAGACAGACAGACAGACAGACAGACAGACAGACAGACAGACAGAGAAAGACAGAGAGAGACACACACAGAAAGAGAGGGATTGAGCGAGGCTCATACCAACACTAATCTTTCAACTTGACATTTAATTCCAGTCTTTTGGTGGTCAATAAGGGGACAGAAAGAAGGGCAAAGGTGAGAGACACCAGTCATCCATGAAACTCCCTCTCACCACAAGGTGATGAACTGGAGAATGATTACAAGATGGAGATGAATCAAGCAGAGATGAGAGTTGGGGGAAATAGCCTCAAGACTTGGGTTAACCAGAGAGAGAGAGTCAATGAAAGAGTCTCGCACTGTAGAAATGGACACTACGTCGTGTTAGGCTGTTACTGTGCTTTCAGATCGGTCTTCATATATTGACAATATTCAAATTAGAGGGAACCAAAATATATATATATATATATCCATGTAGAGACTTTCTCTTTCTCTCTCTCTCTCTCTCTCTCTCTCTCTCTCTCTCTCTCTCTCTCTCTCTCTCTCTCTCTCTCTCTCTCTAGCTGTCCCTCTCTGTGTCTATCCCTCTCTGTGTCTGTCTCTCTCTGTCCTGCAACACATGCTGTGTGTTGTAACGGGACTGATTGACCACATCCAGATTTTAATAATTGATAGTAGTTCATGTTGATGACATATCAAGTAGCAAAAAAATACGAGTGAACCACCCAATATATAAATAACACATTCTTACCATCCGAGTTGCACATAATCATGTGTTGTGCATATTATCATAATCTCCAAGGTCTAAAGAGAGAGCTCCTTTAGTAGATATTGAGAAGAAATCGTTATGTCTTGCCACAGGACTTCAGAATAGACACAATTTACGGATAAGTAGATTGCATATTGGAAAACCCAAGAGCAATTCCCTTAACACCTTCACATACACACATGGTGTTCTGGAGCTATCTGTACATGTCTGTCACTTGTGATGGTATATGATGGTAAGGTTGTAGCAGAGTTCAGTTCACTGGTTGTACGTCCTCCTAGGACACCGTAGCTCCCTAAAACGCTGATTACTTTTGGTTGTATCTGAAACGCCATTATTTTAATCAGTCCTAATGAGTTGTTGAGATGTTTAGCAGTCACACACACACACACACACACACACACACACACACACACACACACACACACACACACACACACACACACACACACACACACACACACACACACACACACACACACACACACACACACACACACACAGAGATTTTGACATCCTCTGGGACACTATTGACATCTTGCTACCCTTATAGATCGTACAACTAAATGTAACTGTCTATAACCTGGCTGTTGTCAGCAGGCTGTTGGTGTTGGTATTTAACAACGTTTCTATTCATTCCTCTACTAGTTTGATTCATTTATGAAGTTATACAACCACACAGAAGTCATCACTTTCCCTTCTGTAATACTAAACAGAAAGAAGTAGAGATGAAGTATAGTGTCCCTAACTGCATCCTATTCCCTTTATAGTGCACTACTTTTGACCAGAGCCCATAGCCTGCTATTTGGGATGCAGACATTGTGTTAGGGCGGGCTTTACTATAGACTCTTTGCTTTTGTGAGTGTTTCATGGCTGTATATTCATGTCACTAGCTATTTTCTAAATCAAATCTTACAGTTCTTTGGCTGCCTCTTGACGGGAGCAAGCAGGGATCGCTCAAAGCCTGAGCAAGTCAAATACTGTCTGTTTCTATTTGAAAGAACCATTTCTGAAAGCGCTGCTAAAACATTTGATGCCTGAAGTGAGCTGTACTCCAGTTTTGTCTACATTGCCTTACTTGGTGGAATGGGGATAACTGGAAACAATTTGTTCAGCATTTAGCATACGGGAAAAGACTGAGGCGCATTATACATTACAATGTTTACATTATTAACATATAGATTGCTGAATTTGTCATATTTTATGCATTGTGAATCCGGCAGTGCAGCTACAGTATATAATCTCCTTAATACAGTGTTTTACTGTGTGTGTGTGTGTGTGTGTGTGTGTGTGTGTGTGTGTGTGTGTGTGTGTGTGTGTGTGTGTGTGTACGGTTATATGCTGATGAAATAATCCAGCTTAATGTTTTACTATGAGGAATTAACCAGGCGACACACACACAGACCCTTTAGTTTGTTTTCATGTTTATTTAGTAACAGTGAGCTGAGCAGCCATCCAGAAGAACTTAGATTAGTATTTACCAACGGTGGTCTTCTCGTTAGAGCAGTTGTTTGTTTCGCTCTCCTCCATTGACTTTTTCTTCTATCACTCCTTCTCACTGTGAAATAGGCTCTTTCCCTGTCCTCTCCTTCCCTCATTTCCTGTCCTTCATATCCTTCACTGATCTGAAAAAACTGACCAGGTTAAAAACCAGCATCATGATGGACCAACTTCTTCCATATTGTTTTCACCTATTAAGTCCAATCAGTAGAAATGAGGAAATGAGAGGACGGAGAAAGAGACAAGTACACGGTTTTTAGACCCTTGAGAAGGAGCCAAAGTACAACAGAAAGGTATTGCTTTGAAAAGTGCAAGACTTCAGACCTCAGCACTTTCTCTGTCCTCTCTCCTGAGCTTAGTGGCATCTATCATAGTGTTCTAAAAGCACAATGTCTTCCTTTGATGTATGAGCCCGGGCATTTTGTTCAAAGGGCTAACCTTCTCTGGGCATCTTCTTTGAAATGATAATGTGACGGTTGCTCAGCACAGCCGCAGGAGGAGCAGAGGGCGACCCACACACACACACACATGCACACACTAGCAGCAGCTCCTGTCAGACTGACTGGGTCGATCAATGTCAAACGCAAGGAGCATACCACTGCTGACCACCACTTCACCTCTAGTCTGACTGACTGGCTGGATCTCTGGCTGGCTGACTTGCTGGCTCACTGACTGTCTGACTAACTGGCTGTTTGGCTGACGGACTGACTTCATTATTGACTGACTGACGGATGGACTGACAGACTGACTGACTGTCTGTCAAGCCTTCTACTGGAAGCTGTCTGCCTGCCCATCCCTGGTAGAAGAAGCGGAGAAGGCAGGACCTTTAGTTAGTAATCATCTCAAACAAATAGCATAATAATGATAGAGCAGCTGTCTCAATGAAACTGTTACGTCATTATCACCAGTGGAACCCTATCCTCCAATTCATTCAAAGCCACTTCTAAATGAGCTCGGAATATTACTGGAGATAATTAAAATAGTCATGCCAAAGTTCAACCTGACTACCTACACTGTCTCACAGTCATTTGCACTGGGAATGAGATGTGGAAACAATCTCTCTCAACTGCCTGCACACAGACACACACAGACACACTCTCTCTCTCTCTGAATCCACTGCAGACCCACCTTGCAACGAACCCATAAAGCGTCACCAAAAACAACCAGCAACACTGGAAAAGTTCCTGTTTACACTCTTGTAGTTTTTTTTGCCATGCTTGTGAATTCCTCACACGGATTTTAATTTGTCTTCTGTATCTTAGACCCATATCGCATACCAGGTGCCCCGTGCAGAGTGTGTGTGTGTGTGCTGGTGTCAGTTTTGGTGTGTGTGTTCTCCTGCCTGGCTAACAGATGAGCTGTCATGCCTGGGCACCCATGCCCATAATTAAATTGGGGCCGATGCCAGCCGTGCCAGCTAGAGTCAGACGTGTGTGTGTGTGTGTGTGTTGTGTGTGTGTGTGTGTGTGTGTGTTCGTGCGTGTGTGTGTGTTCGTGCGTGTGTGTGTGTGTGTGTGTGTGTTCGTGCGTGTGTGCGTGCATGCGTCAGATGTGCCAGCTATTCGGCATGTGCACTAGCTACTTGCTTTTCCTTCTTGATGCAGTCACAAACAATACTAGGGACAGGTTGACCTAGCAACATGATATCTCCAGCTGGAAAGGGAGAGGGGGGATGACTGCCTACAGATGTAGGATATTAATTTGATTAACTCTTTTGTCGATGAAAATGTTTCTGCCCAGCAGGAAATGGAAACTTGTCGTCTATTCAAGGTTTAATAATGCTTCCAAAGTTTGCAATTTCCTCTTTACAATTCCAGACTTGATTTGCAATAACATAAAAATGTATCAACCCCTATAAATATCCATGAATTATAATCCACATACAGTAATAATGCACATTTCCTGTTGCTGCAGGATTATTTTCCTGCTGTAGCAAACTGTCTCAAATTAAGATCCTACATCTGTACTTAGCCCAGGAATAGGGCTCCCTAGATGGCCCAGGGGGTACCAAGAGCCCCTAATGTAATTACACACATGGAATGCAATTGCAATAGGAATTGATCCATTCAAATCATTGGAATGAATGACTGTATATCGTATATGCAAAAGGCTGCCGTATATGACATGTTAACACATGAATAAAGTTTCAGCCAAAACACTACCGTTCTTTGTATTGTATACTGGAGATTGATGAAGTAAGAGGAGAGAGAAATAATATAGGGATGGATAGCCATAAAACAGAGCAGGCAGAAGAAGAGAGAGGAGACCCATGGGTAGGTGGGTGGACCATATCCAAGCCTTATTACAGGCCATAATTACACACACCTGAGCCCTCACAACTAGAGCATACAGGCCCTGAGAAAAGTCTGCCTGCATGCTGCTGTACACAGCGTTGATGTGTCCTCAGTAGCAGTGCATGGGTCAAATCTGTTAGCTATAACCTGTTAGTTCCTATGGCTTGCCACCGTGATATATAGGCCTAAAGGACGAGACAATAAGAATACATTCAACCACACCTTTGTTTCATCACAAAACCGGAGAGCAACCTCCACTGCATGTAACAAACAGTTACATGACCTACAGCAGGGTCAAGTAAGTTCATGTTTCTGACATTTTCGGACTACTGTACAACTATTGATTTTAGAACCACAGAGAGTTACCGCAAGTCACAAAGAAACCAGGAGCTGCCTCCACTATTCCAGCACCATTCAACTTCAACATTTCAACATCATCAAATCACCTCTGCTTAGTCTAATACAGTGACAACTAAAAGATACCAAAAGCAATTTAGTCCAATCAACATAAGCTAAATATGATGTGGCTGTCCATGGTTCTGATTTCTATGTGTGTGTGTGTGTGTGTGCGTGCACGTTTGCGCAAGTAGAAAAAAACATGTTGACTCATGCCAATGCCATCCTCCTCTCGTTCATATTGATGAAATGGTATATCACTCTGTCATACAGTACACTATTTTATGTTTTGTTGTCCTAGGCTAGCTGGCTAAAATGCTTGCTCGCTAGTCTAACTTCCATGCATGGGCAACACTACCTAGTTAACATGAGCCTTTTACAACTAGCTACATATTGAACTTCCATCCTTTCAGGTCAAAGGCACAATGTATACATTTATGGTTAGATCAGAATCTGAGATATTATCATTGGCCAGTAAGGAGAATTAAGTAAAACCGCATGTCCAAATCCCCATCTCCATCCATGGATAATTTAGGAAAGGGACAATTTTTGCTAGCTAGCTACCGGAGGACAACAACACAACGAGATGCAACAATACAAGTTGTTTCTGTCAATGATATACAATGTGATAGGAGTAACGCCAAGTCAAAACTGGCTTTCTTTGACACTTTTCTTTGGTGCACCAGGGCCATTCATAGTTGAGCACACTCAGTTTAGCTCAATGCTGATTGGCTATTATGTTCTACTTTTTTTAATCAAGTGAGCCCAAATGCTTGCTGACTTCCTTTGCACTCAATGCTACGGTGGCAAGAATGTCATACTCTTTTGAACCAAACAGCACCAGATAGATGGCCTACACATACAGAGACAGAGGGGGGCTGTTTCGCTCTCGCTGATGCTTTCTCCAGTGAGATACATTCAGGCTCTTGTGAATTGAAGGAAAATTATGAAACACAGACAGATAAATAATTCCATGTTTTTTTATTTTTTTATTGGTACATTTTTTGGGGAAGCCTGGCTTCCCTTGGCATCTATGAGTACACACCCCTGTATGTCACATGTCCATACACACCCCTGTATGGCACATGTCCATACACACCCCTGTATGTCACATGTCCATACACACCCCTGTATGTCACATGTCCATACACACCCCTGTATGTCACATGTCCATACACACCCCTGTATGTCACATGTCCATACACACCCCTGTATGTCACATGTCCATACACACCCCTGTATGTCACATGTCCATACACACCCCTGTATGTCACATGTATACACACCCCTGTATGTCACATGTCCATACACACCCCTGTATGTCACATGTCCATACACACCCCTCCCTGTATGTCACATGTCCATACACACCCCTGTATGTCACATGTCCATACACACCGGATCATATGCATACAGATGCATACAGTGCATTTGGAAAATATTCAGACGCCTTCACTTTTTCCACATTTTGTTACGTTACAGTCTTATTCTAACGTTGATTAAAAAAATTAAATCCTCATCAACCTACACACAATACCCCATAATGACAACGTGAAAACAGTATTGTGTCGAGGCACAGATCTGGGAAAGGTTACCAAAAAAATGCCTGCAGCATTGAAGGTCCCCAAGGACACAGAGGCCTCCATCATTCTTAAATGGAAGAAGTTTGGAACCACCAAGACTCTTCCTAGAGCTGGCCGCCTGGCCAAACTGAGCAATCGGGGGAGAAGGGCCTTGGTCAGGAAGGTGACCAAGAAGCTGATTAACTTTGGAGCTCTGTCAGAGTGACCATCTGTGGAGATGGGAGAACCTTCCAGAAGGACAACCATCTCTGCAGCCCTCCACCAATCAGGCTTTTATGATAGAGGGGCCAGACGGAAGCCACTCCTCAGTAAAAGGCACATGACAGCCCACTTGGAGTTTGCCAAAAGGCACCTAAAGGACTCTCAGACCATGAAAAACATGATTCTCCGGTCTGATGAAACCAAGATTGTACTCTTTGGCCCGAATACCAAGCATCACGTCTGGAGGAAATATTGCACCGTCCCTACGGTGAAGCATGGTGATGGCAGCATCATGCTGTGGGGAAGTGTTTCAGCGGCAGGGACTGGGAGACTAGTCAGGATTGAGGGAAAGATGAACGGAGCAAAGTACCGAGAGATCCTTGATGGAAACCTGCTCCAGAGTGCTCAGGACCTCAGAGAGGGAAATCAGGGGAAACTAAATGCATGCTATTCAACCGATCCCTGCCCGCACCTGCTCGCCCGTCCAGCATCACTACTCTGGACGGCTCTGACTTAGAATATGTGGACGCTTGAAATACCTAGGTGTCTGGCTAGACTGTAAACTCTCCTTCCAGACTCACATTAAGCATCTCCAATCCAAAATTAAATCGAGAATTTGCTTCCTATATTGCAAAAAAACATCCTTCACTCATGCTGCCAAACATACCCTCGTAAAACTGACCATCCTACCGATCCTCGACTTCGGTGATGTCATCTATAAAATAGCCTCCTACACTCTACTCAACAAACTGGATGCAGTCTATCACAGTGCCATCCGTTTTGTCACCAAAGCCCCATACACTACCCACCATTGCGACCTGTATGCTCTCGTTGGTTGGCCCTCGCTTCATACTCGTCGCCAAACCCACTGGCTACAGGTTATCTACAAGTCTCTGCTAGGTAAAGCCCCGCCTTATCTCAGCTCACTGGTCACCATAGCAGCACCCACTCGTAGCACACGCTCCAGCAGGTATATCAATTCAATTCAAGGGGCTTTATTGGCATGGGAAACATATGTTAACATTGCCAAAGCAAGTGAGGTAGATAATATACAAAAGTGAAATAAACAATAAAAATTAACAGTAAACATTACACATACAGAAGTTACAAAACAATAAAGACATTACATATGTCATATTACGTACAGTATATATACAGTGTTGCAACGATGTACAAATGGTTAATGGAAAATAAATAAGCATAAATATGGGCTGTATTTACAATGGTGTTTGTTCTTCACTGGTTGCCCTTTTCTTGTGGCAACAGGTCACAAATCTTGCTGCTGTGATGGCACACTGTGGAATTTCACCCAATAGATATGGGAGTTTATGAACATTGGGTTTGTTTTAGAATTCTTTGTGGATCTGTGTATTCTGAGGGAAATATGTGTCTCTAATATGGTCATACATTGGACAGGAGGTTAGGTATATCTCACTGGTCACCCCCAAAGCCAATTCCTCCTTTGGTCGTCTTTCCTTCCAGTTCTCTGCTGCCAATGACTGGAACGAACTGCAAAAATCTCTGAAGTTGGAGACTCATATCTCCCTCCCTAGCTTTAAGCACCAGCTGTCAGAGCAGCTCACAGATCACTGCACCTGTATATAGCCCGTCTGTAAACAGCCCATCTATCTACCTCATCCCCATAGTGTATTTATTTATTTATCTTGCTCCTTTGCACCCCAGTATCTCTACTTGCACATTCATCTTCTGTACATCTACCATTCCAGTCTTTAATTGCTATATTGTAATTATTTCACCACCATGGCCTATTTATTGCCTTAACTCCCTTATCTTATCTCATTTACACTCACTGTACAGACTTTTTGTTTTCTTTTTTCTGCTGTATTATTGACTGTATGTTTTGTTTATTCCATGTGTAACTGTGTTGTTGTATGTGTCGAATTTCTATGCTTTATCTTGGCCAGGTCGCAGTTGCAAATGAGAACTTGATCTCAACTAGCCTACCTGGTTAAATAAAGGTAAAATAAAAAAATAGAACTAAAAGACTGGGGTGAAGGTTCACCTTTCAACAAGACAACGACCCTAAGCACACAGCTAAGACAATGCAGAAGTGGCTTCGGGACAACTCTATGAATGTCCTTGAGTGGCCCAGCCAGAGCCGGGCCTTGAACCCGACCGAACATCTCGGAAGAAACCTGAAAATATATGTGCAGCGACGTTCCACATCCAATCTGACAGAGCTTGAGATGATCTGCAGAGAAGACTGGGGGAAACTACCCAAATACAGGTGTGACAAGATTGAAGCATCATACCCAAGAAGACTCAAGGCTGTAATCACTGCCAAAGGTGCTCCAACAAAGTACTGGGTCTGAATACTTATGTCAATGTAATATTTCACTTTTTTATTTTTAATACATTTACAAAAATGTCTAAAAACCTGTTTTCTCTTTGTCATTATGGGATATGTGTGTAGATTGATTTTATAATAAGGCTGAAACGTAACAAAATGTGGAAAAAGTCAAGGGGTTCGAATACTTTCCTGAATGCACTATAAACCTCTAATATGTGCACTTGGCGATACATGAACGGACAATAGCACACTTGTACTTCTCTCAAATTTGTTTAATCTCTAAACAAAACAGTATTGACTACACATATTGCCTACGGATGATGTTGATACTGTATCTTCAACCTCCAGGGATGTTTTAAGCTAAAAGGAAATATACTGCACATAAGCTTATATTACTTAAAAGACTAATAAATAATGATGTTCTTTAAAGTTGCAATAAGTAACTTTTTGGTCGATCCAACGAAATTCACACAGAAATGTGTGTTATAGCTCTGTCATTCTCATTGAAAGCAAGTCTAAGAAGCGGTAGATCTTTTCTATGTGCACTATTTCTATGCTTCCCGGTCTATTACTTTCGATTTTGTACACCAGCTTCAAACAGCCAAAAATACAATATTTTTACTCATATTTCATGGCCTCCTGAGTGGCACAGCTTTCTAAGGCATTGCATCGCAGTGTTAGAGGCATCACTACAGACCCGGGTTTGATCCCGGGTATCACAACCGGCCATGATCAGGAGTCCCATAGGGCCCAGCGTTGTCCGGGTTTGGCAAGGAGGGCTTTACTTGGGTCATCGCGCTCTAGTGACTTCTTGTGGTGGGCCGGGCACCTCCAGGCTGACCTCGGTAGTCAGTTGAACAGTGTTTCCTCTAACACATTGGTACGTCTGGCTTTGCCTCTCCCGAGCCCGTCGAGGAGTTGCAGTGATGAGACAAGATGGAAAAAGGGGGTAAAATACCAACCCCCAAAAATGTATATATATATGTTTTATAGCGGTTTAGATGGTACAATGATTCACTATACATGCTTGTTTAGTCACATAAAGTGAAATTAGGCAAACTATTCAAATTTTAGCAACCAGGAAATTATTTCTGCATAGTGCACCTTTAAAACTAATTGACAGATGGTATATTTGATGACCAGTACTAGTCCTTGGGCCAGAGGGCCAAATTTCACAAATGTTAGGTCTGGCTCATGGACTAGCGGGCCTACTGGGGTGACTCTGACTTAACTGTGGTAAACAGCCCCCAGATTCTGTTCTGACTCACCCGTGGTGTTGGGTGTTGTTACCTGCTGAAGCACACATACACGCACGCACACACACACACGCATACACACACACACACACACACACACACACACACACACACACACACACACACACACACACACACACACACATCCAGCGGAAGCGGAGGTTGGGAAAGTTAATGGCAGACTAATTAGATAGCTGGGATCACTGCATGGTCGCCAGACTGCTCATTACTCATCAATGATTGGACGACCGTTGCCGGACCGTTGCCAAAGGAGGAGTGAGAGATGATTGGCTCCCAGGTTGCATATGGGAGAGGCTGTGGGGTACACATGAAACCTGGGTGCTGCTGAATAATAATTGCACACCCTGTATTTCTGCTTGGTAGAGAACTATATGACTCTGGGTGGATCTTCAAAGCGAAGCACTAGATGACCATCGTAGGATGAGAGTCAGTCTGTGTGGAGAGTTATCCGGCTGGTCAAGACCTTTTAGACTTTTGGGGATTTTGGCAGAAAATATAAGTAATCATTGAGGGAGAGGAGACATGGGATTCAGAGAAAAGATAGTTATAACTATAATATATCATATACTGTAAACGTAACTTGGTCCATTTAGTTTTTTAAACGACGCATAACCACAGTTGTCCGTGAGCCATGTCTGTGAGTCCATCCATCCTCTGCCAGGGGTCTGGTGAAATCAATGCCTGCATCCCAAACCCTGTTCATATAGTGCAATACTTTTGACCAGAGCCCAATTGGCCCGGTCAGTAGTAGTGTACTATGTAGGGAATAGGGTGCCATTTGGGACGCAACCCATGTCTTTTTACTCCAAAGGTTTCAAAGTAAGGGTGAAATTACTTTTCCATAAAAGAGAAAAATTGAAGGTCTGTTGAAGTCTGCTGAGTTGAATTTCACGTTTTCTTTTCATAGAGAACATCCATTTACCGTTTAGCTATAATGGCAGTTTAGACATGGTTAAACTCTCAATGGCATTCTCTGACCTGTGTGCCTTTTCTGATTTGGACACATGCAGTACATACTGTAGACTCATCTCTGGAGAGAGAGTGAGAGAGAGGGAGGGGGGGATGGAGAGAAGGAAAACATTTGCTCACTCTTTCTCTCCCTCAGGTCCAGGTCTTATATTTGTATGTGCGTGTGAGCCATGAGTGACCTAAGACACCAACACCTCTCTCTCTCTCTCTCTCTCTTTATCTTTCTCTCTCCCCCTCTCTCTCTCTCTCTCTCTTACAGTTTTTCTCAATTGCTAAAACACAATTTCTGAAACCTTGCTCCATTTCCTGAAAACATTAAACACAAAACCTCATCTTCAAGCACTATTTACATAACCTCTGACTCCTCTTGCAAAATGAAACATTCGCCTCAAAACAGTTTTACCTGTGTTCAAAATCAAACACTGCTCTCAAATCATAAACAAAGTGATCAAAATGATATACACTCTCAAGCAGTCAGTAAACAATAGACTGAAAAATAGAAAACACATTGTTCAAAACATACAATTCTCAGGGAGAAGTACATTTTTAATCTAAAAAAATATTCATATTTTTCCATCATTCTCTTTTGATGAACGAAAACATGTTCTATCATAGTAGCTCAAAATTGATCAGAAATTACTACTCTGCTTTGCTCTTTGCAATTTTGTTTTTTGTTCTTCCTCCTCCTTGTACCTCTATTTTTACAGTACTGTACCCTGCATCTCACAAACTTGTCCTTTGTCTCTGTGATACTGTAATTCTTGTTCTTTGTTGATATGAACCTGCAACCAGTCAAAATATATTGAGCAGTCAGTACTGTTAATAAATGGGGAAAGCTCAATGTTCAGGGCCATACAATTTGTCCATTGTACAGTGTACAGCCTACAATGCACTGTACTACAGTATCCATATTCAGACTTTCTCCTTCCCACCTTCAACAACCTGTTTGCTCTCTGAACTGGCTTACATTGGTTGTGTCATTTGAAACAGGTTAAATCAGTTTTGAGTGGTTGTGTTCAATCAATGACATATGTTCTCTATTTGTATGTGATTGTTGCCATTTGTGTTTACCAGTATGGATGACATGTGCATTAGAGTGCAGAATGTGTTTAGAGAATGAGAACGTGTTTAGAGTTTTGCTGAAAAGTCTTAGTGAGATCTGCAAATTGTGTTTTATCATGTGAAATGGTTTAAGGTATTGACAACAGACTGCATAATTAGCTAAATGAGTCCAGGCAACTGAGAACTTTGTTCAGCCAATGGGTTTTAGTGTTTTAGCAATTGAGAAAAACTGTAATTAAATTTTTCAATACAATGTTATTTATTGGCATGACGTAACAATGTACATATTGTCAAAGCTTGCTATAGGATATTTACAATATCAACATAAGAATCAAAATTGTCAACGGGACAAAAGTAACAACAATAACCAAGGGTCAAAATAACCATACATTGAACAGTAACAATAAGCATACAGTAGAGGACATGTGCAGGTTGATTGGTCTGTCAGACACGGTCCCTCATCTTATGACAGGCAGCAATGTAGTGTGCTGCCAACCCACAGCTCTCTGCGTCCTCCCCCAACAGGACGGGTAGCCTACTCTCATCAGAGAGGTCTTTGAAACCTTGAATAAGGGTTTCAAATTTGGGGAAATTACACTCTCTAATTGTTTTACATTTTTGACATTTTGTCAGGAAATGCAGCTCTGTCTCAGGTTCTGCTGTTGTGCCGTGGTTGCACAGCCTTTCCTCTACAGGGAGCCAGGTTTTCCTGTGTCTACCCTTCTCTTTTCTACGGTTTTGATCGGTAACCATGGTCAAATAGTTAGCCACGGTGTACTGTCGATTTAGGGCCAGATAGCACTGCATTTTGCTTTGTGCTTGTGCTTGTGTTTCCCAATAAGCAATATAGTTTTGTTTTCACTGTGTTGTAATTTGGTTTATTCTGATTGATTGGATGTTCTGGTCCTGAGGCTTCAGTGTGTTAGTAGAACAGTGTTGTGAACTCAGCCCCAGGACCAGCTGGATGAGGGGACTCTTTTCTTTGCTCAGCTCTTGGCATTGCAGGGCTTGGTAATGATATGAGAGGGGGTCACTGTATTTTAGATGTTTCAAAAACTGAATTGCTCTTTTTCAAGTTTTTATTATTAGTGGATATTGGCCTAATTCTGCCCTGCATCCATTGTTTGTAGTTTTCCTCTGGACATGTAGGAGAATCTTACAGAACTCTGCATGCAGGGTTTCAATGGGGTGTTTGTCCTATTTGGTGAAATCTTGTTTTGCAAGTGGACCCCACACCTCGCTGCCATAAAGTGTATTTGGTTCAAGGTGTCACGTTCTGACCTTTATTTCCTTTGTTTTGTCTTTATTTAGTATGGTCAGGGCGTGAGTTGGTGTGGGCAGTCTGTTTGTGTTTCTATGTTTTTTCTATTTCTGTGTTTGGCCTGATATGGTTCTCAATCAGAGGCAGCTGTTTGTCGTTGTCCCTGATTGAGAACCATACTTAGGTAGCCTGGGTTTCACTGTTGGTTTGTGGGTGTTTGTTTCCGTGTTTGTCGCCACACAGAACTGTTTCGGTTTGGTTATTTCACGTATTCGTTTATTGTTTTTGTATTTCATAGTGTTCAGTGCTTTTCTTATTAAAATCGTCATGAACACTTACCACGCCGCATCTTGGTCTGATCCTTACTCCTCTTTTTATTGGTATTTTATTGGTATTTCAATTTGAATTAGTTTTCTAATTGCGTAGAATGCCCTGCATGCTTTCTCTCTCAGTTCATTCACTGCCTCATTAAGGTGTCCAGTTGAGCTTATTTTTAACCTAAGTATTTGTGGTGTGTGCAGTACTCTTTTTGTATTGTACCAATTGAGAACTTTGGTCTAATTCCCTGAGATCTGGATCTTCTCTGGAAAATCATCAGGTCTGGCAGTACTGCTCTAGCAGGTCCAGGGCCCAGGTCTGGCAGTACTGCTCTAGCAGGTCCAGGGCCCAGGTCTGGCAGTACTGCTCTAGCAGGTCCAGGGCCCAGGTCTGGCAGTACTGCTCTAGCAGGTCCAGGGCCCAGGTCTGGCAGTACTGCTCTACCAGGTCCAGGCTCTGCTGTATGACATGTGCTGTGGGTGACAGCAGGCATAGGTCATCTGTGAAGAATAGGCATTTACCCTCTGAATTGTGGCGACTAACACCAGGGGCTGAGGATTTTTCTAGAATAGTGGCCAATTCTTTGTTGTAAATATTGAAGTGCAGAGCTCAGATTGCAACCCTGGTGAAGGCCCCCCCTGAATTCTGTGCTCTTCTTGCCAATTTTAATGCTGTATTGCCAGTATACATTGATATAACTATGTCATATGTTTTACCCCCTACACCACTTTCAGTAACTTTGTAGAACAGTCCTGTATGCCAAATATGATCAAAAGCTTTTTGGAAGTCTCTCTCTCTCTCGCTCTCTCTGACCTTAGAGAGCTGTTTTATTTCTCTATTTGGTTAGGTCAGGGTGTGATGTGGGGTGGGCATTCTATGTTTTGTTTTCTATGTTTCTTTATTTCTATGTTTTGGCCAGGTATGGTTCTCAATCAGGGACAGCTGTCTATCGTTGTCTCTGATTGGGAATCATACTTAGGTAACCCTTTTTCCCTCCTTCGGGGGTAGTTAACTTTGTTAGTGGCACTTAGCCCTGTAAGCTTCACGGTTGTTTCTTTGTTTGTTGTTTGTTGGCGACATTTTAAATAAAAATCCACGCTCACCACGCTGCTCTTTGGTCCACTTCTTGCGACTGCCGTGACACTCTCTCAATTCAATTCAATTTTAAGGGGCTTTATTGGCATGGAAAACATGTTATCATTGCCAAAGCAGGTGAACTAGATAATAAACCAAAGTTAAATAAACAATAAGAATGTTTAAAAAATAAAACAATAAACATCACACTCACAGAAGTTCCAAAAGAATAAAGACATTACAAATGTCATATTATGTGGAAAATAAATAGACATAAATATGGGTTGCATTTACAACAGTGTGTGTGTGTGTGTGTGTGTGTGTGTGTGTGTGTGTGTGTGTGTGTGTGTGTGTGTGTGTGTGTGTGTGTGTGTGTGTGTGTGTGTGTGTGTGTGTGTGTGTGTGTGTGTGTGTGTGTGTGTGTGTGTGTGTGTGTGTTCATCAAGGCATCAAGGGCTGAATGTATGATTCCTCCTGTTTCACTGGACAGTCCGTTCTAGAATGGGATTTCCTTGGGTGCTGCTGTCCTGTAGCAGACACTCACTCACTTTCTCACACACACACACACTTGTAAAAGTTGAACTCAGCTACAGCTCCTGTGGGATGCTTTTGACATTTCAGTATGCAGCACTATCTGACCGTATTGTCACATTGCCCACAATCTGCTAGTCAGACAGACTAGACTTCAACGGAGTATAAAACCTTTCTTTCATTTTCTTCCCGAGAGTGAGAGGTTGAGGGGGTAAGACAGAGAGAGAGAGAGAGAAAGCCCAACATTATACTAACAATGCCTCCCCCAAGACATCAATCAAAATAAAATGTTACAATTCTCCATTAAAACTTTTAACATTTACCTCCGAAGAGAGAGCGGTGTAGACCAGAAAGTATCAGCCTCTTTGAATCAGATACCTGTGTGTATCTCTGTCTCTCTGTATCTCTGTCTATCTGTATCTCTGTCTATCTGTATCTCTGTCTATCTGTATCTCTGTATCTCAGCCTCTCTGTATCTCTGTATCTCTGTCTCTCTGTATCTCTGTCTATCTGTATCTCTGTCTATCTGTATCTCTGTCTCTCTGTATCTCAGCCTCTCTGTATCTCTGTATCTCTGTCTCTCTGTATCTCTGTCTATCTGTATCTCTGTCTCTCTGTATCTCAGCCTCTCTGTATCTCTGTCTCTCTGTATCTCTGTCTATCTGTATCTCTGTCTCTCTGTATCTCAGCCTCTCTGTATCTCTGTATCTCTGTCTCTCTGTATCTCTGTATCTCTGTATCTCTGTCTCTCTGTATCTCAGCCTCTCTGTATCTCTGTATCTCTGTCTCTCTGTATCTCTGTCTCTCTGTATCTCTGTCTCTCTGTATCTCAGCCTCTCTGTATCTCAGCCTCTCTGTATCTCTGTATCTCTGTATATCTGTATCTCTGTATCTCTGTCTCTCTGTCTCTCTGTCTCTCTGTATCTCTGTCTATCTGTATCGCTGTCTCTCTGTATCTCTGTATCTCTGTCTCTCTGTATCTCTGTCTATCTGTATCTCTGTCTCTCTGTCTCTCAGCCTCTCTGTGTCTCTGTATCCCTGTCTCTATGTATCTCTGTCTCTCTGTATCTCTGTCTCTCTGTATCTCAGCCTCTCTGTATCTCTGTCTCTCTGTCTCTCTGTATCTCAGCCTCTCTGTATCTCTGTCTCTCTGTATCTCTGACTCTCTGTCTCTCTGACTCTCTGTATCTCTGTCTCTCTGTCTCTCTGTCTCTCTGTCTCTCTGTATCTCTGTCTATCTGTATCTCTGTCTCTCTGTCTCTCTGTATCTCTGTCTCTCTGTCTCGCTGTCTCACTGTCTCTCTGGATCTCTGTCTCTATGTATCTCTGTCTCTCTGTATCTCTGTATCTCTGTCTATCTGTATCTCTGTATCTCTGTCTTTCTGTATCTCTGTCTCTCTGTCTCTCAGCCTCTCTGTACCTCTGTATCCCTGTCTCTATGTATCTCTGTCTCTCTGTATCTCTGTCTCTCTGTATCTCAGCCTCTCTGTATCTCTGTCTCTCTGTATCTCTATCTCTCTGTATCTCTGTCTATCTGTATCTCTGTCTCTCTGTATCTCTGTCTATCTGTATCTCTGTCTTTCTGTATCTCTGTCTCTCTGTCTCTCAGCCTCTCTGTATCTCTGTATCCCTGTCTCTATGTATCTCTGTCTCTCTGTATCTCTGTCTCTCTGTATCTCAGCCTCTCTGTATCTCTGTCTCTCTGTCTCTCTGTCTCTCTGTATCTCAGCCTCTCTGTATCTCTGTCTCTCTGTATCTCTGACTCTCTGTCTCTCTGACTCTCTGTATCTCTGTCTCTCTGTCTCTCTGTATCTCTGTCTCTCTGTCTCTCTGTATCTCTGTCTCTCTGTCTCGCTGTCTCACTGTCTCTCTGGATCTCTGTCTCTATGTATCTCTGTCTCTCTGTATCTCTGTCTCTCTGTATCTCTATCTCTCTGTATCTCTGTATCTTTGTCTCGCTGTCTCTCTGTATCTCTGTCTCTGTCTCTCTGTATCTCTCTGTCTCTCTATCATTCTCTCTGTATCTCTGTCTCTCTGTATCACTGTCTCTCTGTATCTCTCTCTGTTTCAATTCAATTAAGGGGCTTTATTGGCATGGGAAACATGTTAATATTGCCAAAGCAAGTGAGGTAGATAATATACAAAAGTGAAATTAACAATAACAATTTACAGTTAACATTACACTTACAAACCTTCCAAAACAATAACGACATTTCAAATGTCGCATTATGGCTATATGCAGTGTTGTAACGATGTGCAAATAGTTAAAGTACAAAAGGGAAAATAAATAAACATAAATATGGGTTGTATTTACAATGGTGTTTGTTCTTCACTGGTTGCCCGTTTCTTGTGGAAACAGGTCACACATCTTTCTGCTTTGATGGCACAATATTATATATGGGAGTTTATGAAATATTGGATTTGTTTTCGAATTCTTTGTGGATCTGTGTAATCTGAGGGAAAAATGTGTTTCTAATATGATCATACATTTGGTAGGAGGTTAGGAAGTGCAGCTCAGTTTCCACCTCATTTTGTGGGCAGTGAGCACATAGCCTGTCTTCTTATCAGAACTCAGGATAAGACCCAGATGCTAGAGTCACAGATGTTTATTGACCCAAACAGGGGGAAGGCAAAAGATAGGTCAAAGGCAGGCAGGCTCGGGGTCAGGACAGGCAGAGGTTCGTAAACAGGTCAGAGTCAGGCAGGTACAGAACGGCAGAATTAAAAAGGCAGACTAACTAAACGGAGCACAGATATATACACACACAGTCTCTCTCTGACTGCCGGGGTCAGGACAGGCAGAGGTTTGTAAACAGGTCAGAGTCAGGCAGGTACAGAACGGCAGAATTAAAAAGGCAGACTAACTAAACGGAGCACAGATATATACACACACAGTCTCTCTCTGACTCCCGGGGTCAGGCAGAATGGTCAGAATCTGCAAATCTCTGGCAATTAAATTAAATTCAATGGGCTTTATTGGCATGGGAAACATGTCTCTTACAGACAGACACTTTGTTACAGACAGACACCCTGTTACAGTGTCTGTTACAGACAGACACGTTGTTACAGAGTCTGTTACAGACAGACACTTTGTTACAGACAGACACCCTGTTACAGAGTCTGTTACAGACAGACACGTTGTTACAGAGTCTGTTACAGACAGACACTTTGTTACAGACCGAGACCCTGTTACAGAGTCTGTTACATACAGACACATTTACATTTACACTTAAGTCATTTAGCAGACGCTCTTATCCAGAGCGACTTACAAATTGGTGGATTCACCTTATGACATCCAGTGGAACAGTAGTGCATCTAAATCTTTTAAGGGGGGGGGTGAGAGGGATTACTTTATCCTATCCTAGGTATTCCTTAAAGAGGTGGGGTTTCAGGTGTCTCCGGAAGGTGGTGATTGACTCCGCTGTCCTGGCGTCGTGAGGGAGTTTGTTCCACCATTGGGGGGCCAGAGCAGCGAACAGTTTTGACTGGGCTGAGCGGGAACTGTACTTCCTCAGTGGTAGGGAGGCGAGCAGGCCAGAGGTGGATGAACGCAGTGCCCTTGTTTGGGTGTAGGGCCTGATCAGAGCCTGGAGGTACTGAAGTGCCGTTCCCCTCACAGCTCCGTAGGCAAGCACCATGGTCTTGTAGCGGATGCGAGCTTCAACTGGAAGCCAGTGGAGAGAGCGGAGGAGCGGGGTGACGTGAGAGAACTTGGGAAGGTTGAACACCAGACGGGCTGCGGCGTTCTGGATGAGTTGTAGGGGTTTAATGGCACAGGCAGGGAGCCCAGCCAACAGCGAGTTGCAGTAATCCAGCCGGGAGATGACGAGTGCCTGGATTAGGACCTGCGCCGCTTCCTGTGTGAGGCAGGGTCGTACTCTGCGGATGTTGTAGAGCATGAACCTACAGGAACGGGCCACCGCCTTGATGTTAGTTGAGAACGACAGGGTGTTGTCCAGGATCACGCCAAGGTTCTTAGCGCTCTGGGAGGAGGACACAATGGAGTTGTCAACCGTGATGGCGAGATCATGGAACGGGCAGTCCTTCCCCGGGAGGAAGAGCAGCTCCGTCTTGCCGAGGTTCAGCTTGAGGTGGTGATCCGTCATCCACACTGATATGTCTGCCAGACCGACACGTTGTTACAGAGTCTGTTACAGACAGACACCCTGTTACAGAGTCTGTTACAGACAGACACATTGTTACAGAGTCTGTTACAGACAGACACCCTGTTACAGAGTCTGTTACAGACAGACACGTTGTTACAGAGTCTGTTACAGACAGACACGTTGTTACGGAGTCTGTTACAGACAGACACTTTGTTACAGACAGACACCCTGTTACAGAGTCTGTTACAGACAGACACGTTGTTACAGAGTCTGTTACAGACAGACACTTTGTTACAGAGTCTTTTACAGACAGACACTTTGTTACAGACAGACACCCTGTTACAGAGTCTGTTACAGACAGACACGTTGTTACAGAGTCTGTTACAGACAGACACTTTGTTGCAGAGTCTGTTACAGACAGACACTTTGTTACAGACAGACACCCTGTTACAGAGTCTGTTACAGACAGACACTTTGTTACAGACAGACACCCTGTTACAGAGTCTGTTACAGACAGACACTTTGTTGCAGAGTCTGTTACAGACAGACACTTTGTTACAGACAGAGACCCTGTTACAGAGTCTGTTACAGACAGACACCCTGTTACAGAGTCTGTTACAGACCGACACTTTGTTACAGAGTCTGTTACAGACACTTTGTTACAGAGTCTGTTACAGACACTTTGTTACAGAGTCTGTTACAGACAGACACATTGTTACAGAGTCTGTTACAGACAGACACTTTGTTACAGAGTCTGTTACAGACAGACACCCTGTTACAGAGTCTGTTACAGACAGACACGTTGTTACAGAGTCTGTTACAGACAGACACTTTGTTACAGACAGACACCCTGTTACAGAGTCTGTTACAGACAGACACGTTGTTACAGAGTCTGTTACAGACAGACACTTTGTTACAGAGTCTGTTACAGACAGACACTTTGTTACAGAGTCTGTTACAGACCGACACCCTGTTACAGAGTCTGTTACAGACAGACACTCTGTTACAGACAGACACCCTATTACAGACAGACACTTAGTTACAGACAGACACTTAGTTACAGACAGACTCTGTTTTAGACAGTCACTGTTACAGAAAGAGACTATGTTACAGACAGATACTCTGTTAAAGACAGACACCCTGTTACAGAGTTTGTTACAGACAGACACTGTTAGAGACAGACACCATGTTACAGACAGACACTCTGTTACAGACAGACACCCTGTTACAGAGTCTGTTATAGACAGACACTCTGTTACAGACAGACACTTTGTTACAGACAGACCCTCTGTTACAGACAGACAATTAGTTACAGACAGACACTCTGTTGCAGACAGACACTGTTACAGACAGACACTCTGTTACAGACAGACACTGTTACAGACAGTCACCTAGTTACAGACAGAGACTTTGTGACAGACATACACTGTTACAGACAGACACTTTGTTACAGACAGACAATTAGTTACAGACAGACACTCTGTTACAGACAGACACTTTGTTACAGAGTCTGTTACAGACAGACACATTGTTACAGAGTCTGTTACAGACAGACACCCTGTTACAGACAGACACCCTGTTACAGAGTCTGTTACAGACAGACACCCTGTTACAGAGTCTGTTACAGACAGACGCTTTGTTACAGACAGACACCCTGTTACAGAGTCTGTTACAGACAGACACGTTGTTACAGACAGACACCCTGTTACAGAGTCTGTTACAGACAGACACGTTGTTACAGAGTCTGTTACAGACAGACACTTTGTTACAGAGTCTGTTACAGACCGACACCCTGTTACAGACCGACACCCTGTTACAGACAGACACCCTGTTACAGAGTCTGTTACAGACAGACACTCTGTTACAGACAGACACCCTATTACAGACAGACACTTAGTTACAGACAGACACTCTGTTACAGATAGACACTTTGTTACAGACAGACTCTCTGTTACAGACAGACACTTAGTTACAGACAGACTCTGTTTTAGACAGACACTGTTACAGAAAGAGACTATGTTACAGACAGATACTCTGTTACAGAGTTTGTTACAGACAGACACTGTTAGAGACAGACACTCTGTTACAGACAGACTCTGTTTTAGACAGACACTGTTACAGAAAGAGACTATGTTACAGACAGTCACTCTGTTACAGACAGACACCCTGTTACAGAGTTTGTTACAGACAGACACTGTTAGAGACAGACACCATGTTACAGACAGACACTCTGTTACAGACAGACACCCTGTTACAGAGTCTGTTATAGACAGACACTCTGTTACAGACAGACACTTTGTTACAGACAGACCCTCTGTTACAGACAGACAATTAGTTACAGACAGACACTCTGTTGCAGACAGACACTGTTACAGCCAGTCACCCAGTTACAGACAGAGACTTTGTGACAGACAGACACTGTTACAGACAGACACTTTGTTACAGACAGACAATTAGTTACAGACAGACACTCTGTTACAGACAGACACTTTGTTACAGAGTCTGTTACAGACAGACACATTGTTACAGAGTCTGTTACAGACAGACACATTGTTACAGAGTCTGTTACAGACAGACACCCTGTTACAGACAGACACCCTGTTACAGAGTCTGTTACAGACAGACACTTTGTTACAGACAGACACCCTGTTACAGAGTCTGTTACAGACAGACACGTTGTTACAGACAGACACCCTGTTACAGAGTCTGTTACAGACAGACGCTTTGTTACAGACAGACACCCTGTTACAGAGTCTGTTACAGACAGACACGTTGTTACAGACAGACACCCTGTTACAGAGTCTGTTACAGACAGACACGTTGTTACAGAGTCTGTTACAGACAGACACTTTGTTACAGAGTCTGTTACAGACAGACACTTTGTTACAGACAGACACCCTGTCACAGAGTCTGTTACAGACAGACACGTTGTTACAGAGTCTGTTACAGACAGACACTTTGTTGCAGAGTCTGTTACAGACAGACACTTTGTTAGAGACAGACACCCTGTTACAGAGTCTTTTACAGACAGACACGTTGTTACAGAGTCTGTTACAGACAGACACGTTGTTACAGAGTCTTTTACATACAGACACTTTGTTACAGAGTCTGTTACAGGCAGACACATTGTTACAGAGTCTGTTACAGACAGACACTTTGTTACAGAGTCTGTTACAGACAGACACATTGTTACAGAGTCTGTTACAGACACACACTTTTTTACAGAGTCTGTTACAGACAGACACTTTGTTACAGAGTCTGTTACAGACAGACACATTGTTACAGAGTCTGTTACAGAAAGACACATTGTTACAGAGTCTGTTACAGACAGACACTTTGTTACAGAGTCTGTTACAGACAGACACATTGTTACAGAGTCTGTTACAGACAGACACTTTGTTACAGAGTCTGTTACAGACAGACACTTTGTTACAGAGTCTGTTACAGACAGACACTTTGTTACAGACAGACACCCTGTTACAGAGTCTGTTACAGACAGACACTTTGTTACAGACAGACACCCTGTTACAGAGTCTGTTACAGACAGACACGTTGTTACAGAGTCTGTTGCAGACATACACTTTGTTACAGAGTCTGTTACAGACAGACACTTTGTTACAGAGTCTGTTACAGACCGACACCCTGTTACAGACCGACACCCTGTTACAGACAGACACCCTGTTACAGAGTCTGTTACAGACAGACACTCTGTTACAGACAGACACCCTGTTACAGAGTCGGTTACAGACAGACACCCTATTACAGACAGACACTTAGTTACAGACAGACACTCTGTTACAGATAGACACTTTGTTACAGACAGACCCTCTGTTACAGACAGACACTTAGTTACAGACAGACTCTGTTTTAGACAGACACTGTTACAGAAAGAGACTATGTTACAGACAGATACTCTGTTAAAGACAGACACCCTGTTACAGAGTTTGTTACAGACAGACACTGTTAGAGACAGACACTCTGTTACAGACAGACACTTTGTTACAGACAGTCACTCTGTTACAGACAGACACCCTGTTACAGAGTTTGTTACAGACAGACACTGTTAGAGACAGACACTCTGTTACAGACAGACACTTTGTTACAGACATACACTTTGTTACAGACAGACACCATGTTACAGACAGACACTCTGTTACAGACAGACACCCTGTTACAGAGTCTGTTATAGACAGACACTCTGTTACAGACAGACACTTTGTTACAGACAGACCCTCTGTTACAGACAGACAATTAGTTACAGACAGACACTCTGTTGCAGACAGACACTGTTACAGACAGACACTTTGTTACAGACAGGCCCTCTGTTACAGACAGAGACTTTGTGACAGACAGACACTTTGTTACAGACAGACACTCTGTTACAGACAGACACTGTTACAGACAGAGACTTTGTGACAGACAGACACTTTGTGACAGACAGACACTCTGTTACAGACAGACACTGTTACAGACAGTCACCCAGTTACAGACAGAGACTTTGTGACAGACAGACACTTTGTTACAGACAGACAATTAGTTACAGACAGACACTCTGTTACAGACAGACACTGTTACAGACAGACACTCTGTTACAGACAGACACTGTTACAGACAGACACTCTGTTACAGACAGACAATGTTATAGACAGTCACCCAGTTACAGACAGAGACTTTGTGACAGACAGAAACTGTTACAGACAGACACTTTGTTACAGACAGGCCCTCTGTTACAGACAGACAATTAGTTACAGACAGACACTCTGTTACAGACAGACACTGTTACAGACAGACACTTTGTTACAGACAGGCCCTCTGTTACAGACAGACAATTAGTTACAGACAGACACTCTGTTACAGACAGACACTGTTACAGACAGACTCTGTTACAAACAGACAATGTTACAGACAGACACTGTTACAGAGACTGTTACAGACAGACACTTTGTTACAGAGTCTGTTACAGACAGACACATTGTTACAGAGTCTGTTACAGACAGACACTTTGTTACAGAGTCTGTTACAGACAGACACTTTGTTACAGAGTCTGTTACAGACAGACACTTTGTTACAGAGTCTGTTACAGACAGACACTTTGTTACAGACAGACACCCTGTTACAGAGTCTGTTACAGACAGACACGTTGTTACAGAGTCTGTTACAGACAGACACTTTGTTACAGACAGACACCCTGTTACAGAGTCTGTTACAGACAGACACGTTGTTACAGAGTCTGTTACAGACAGACACTTTGTTACAGAGTCTGTTACAGACAGACACTTTGTTACAGAGTCTGTTACAGACCGACACCCTGTTACAGAGTCTGTTACAGACAGACACTCTGTTACAGACAGACACCCTATTACAGACAGACACTTAGTTACAGACAGACACTTAGTTACAGACAGACTCTGTTTTAGACAGTCACTGTTACAGAAAGAGACTATGTTACAGACAGATACTCTGTTAAAGACAGACACCCTGTTACAGAGTTTGTTACAGACAGACACTGTTAGAGACAGACACCATGTTACAGAGTCTGTTATAGACAGACACTCTGTTACAGACAGACACTTTGTTACAGACAGACCCTCTGTTACAGACAGACAATTAGTTACAGACAGACACTCTGTTGCAGACAGACACTGTTACAGACAGACACTCTGTTACAGACAGACACTGTTACAGACAGTCACCTAGTTACAGACAGAGACTTTGTGACAGACATACACTGTTACAGACAGACACTTTGTTACAGACAGACAATTAGTTACAGACAGACACTCTGTTACAGACAGACACTTTGTTACAGAGTCTGTTACAGACAGACACATTGTTACAGAGTCTGTTACAGACAGACACCCTGTTACAGACAGACACCCTGTTACAGAGTCTGTTACAGACAGACACCCTGTTACAGAGTCTGTTACAGACAGACACGTTGTTACAGACAGACACCCTGTTACAGAGTCTGTTACAGACAGACGCTTTGTTACAGACAGACACCCTGTTACAGAGTCTGTTACAGACAGACACGTTGTTACAGACAGACACCCTGTTACAGAGTCTGTTACAGACAGACACGTTGTTACAGAGTCTGTTACAGACAGACACTTTGTTACAGAGTCTGTTACAGACCGACACCCTGTTACAGACCGACACCCTGTTACAGACAGACACCCTGTTACAGAGTCTGTTACAGACAGACACTCTGTTACAGACAGACACCCTATTACAGACAGACACTTAGTTACAGACAGACACTCTGTTACAGATAGACACTTTGTTACAGACAGACTCTCTGTTACAGACAGACACTTAGTTACAGACAGACTCTGTTTTAGACAGACACTGTTACAGAAAGAGACTATGTTACAGACAGATACTCTGTTACAGAGTTTGTTACAGACAGACACTGTTAGAGACAGACACTCTGTTACAGACAGACTCTGTTTTAGACAGACACTGTTACAGAAAGAGACTATGTTACAGACAGTCACTCTGTTACAGACAGACACCCTGTTACAGAGTTTGTTACAGACAGACACTGTTAGAGACAGACACCATGTTACAGACAGACACTCTGTTACAGACAGACACCCTGTTACAGAGTCTGTTATAGACAGACACTCTGTTACAGACAGACACTTTGTTACAGACAGACCCTCTGTTACAGACAGACAATTAGTTACAGACAGACACTCTGTTGCAGACAGACACTGTTACAGCCAGTCACCCAGTTACAGACAGAGACTTTGTGACAGACAGACACTGTTACAGACAGACACTTTGTTACAGACAGACAATTAGTTACAGACAGACACTCTGTTACAGACAGACACTTTGTTACAGAGTCTGTTACAGACAGACACATTGTTACAGAGTCTGTTACAGACAGACACATTGTTACAGAGTCTGTTACAGACAGACACCCTGTTACAGACAGACACCCTGTTACAGAGTCTGTTACAGACAGACACTTTGTTACAGACAGACACCCTGTTACAGAGTCTGTTACAGACAGACACGTTGTTACAGACAGACACCCTGTTACAGAGTCTGTTACAGACAGACGCTTTGTTACAGACAGACACCCTGTTACAGAGTCTGTTACAGACAGACACGTTGTTACAGACAGACACCCTGTTACAGAGTCTGTTACAGACAGACACGTTGTTACAGAGTCTGTTACAGACAGACACTTTGTTACAGAGTCTGTTACAGACAGACACTTTGTTACAGACAGACACCCTGTCACAGAGTCTGTTACAGACAGACACGTTGTTACAGAGTCTGTTACAGACAGACACTTTGTTGCAGAGTCTGTTACAGACAGACACTTTGTTAGAGACAGACACCCTGTTACAGAGTCTTTTACAGACAGACACGTTGTTACAGAGTCTGTTACAGACAGACACGTTGTTACAGAGTCTTTTACATACAGACACTTTGTTACAGAGTCTGTTACAGGCAGACACATTGTTACAGAGTCTGTTACAGACAGACACTTTGTTACAGAGTCTGTTACAGACAGACACATTGTTACAGAGTCTGTTACAGACACACACTTTTTACAGAGTCTGTTACAGACAGACACTTTGTTACAGAGTCTGTTACAGACAGACACATTGTTACAGAGTCTGTTACAGAAAGACACATTGTTACAGAGTCTGTTACAGACAGACACTTTGTTACAGAGTCTGTTACAGACAGACACATTGTTACAGAGTCTGTTACAGACAGACACTTTGTTACAGAGTCTGTTACAGACAGACACTTTGTTACAGAGTCTGTTACAGACAGACACTTTGTTACAGACAGACACCCTGTTACAGAGTCTGTTACAGACAGACACTTTGTTACAGACAGACACCCTGTTACAGAGTCTGTTACAGACAGACACGTTGTTACAGAGTCTGTTGCAGACATACACTTTGTTACAGAGTCTGTTACAGACAGACACTTTGTTACAGAGTCTGTTACAGACCGACACCCTGTTACAGACCGACACCCTGTTACAGACAGACACCCTGTTACAGAGTCTGTTACAGACAGACACTCTGTTACAGACAGACACCCTGTTACAGAGTCGGTTACAGACAGACACCCTATTACAGACAGACACTTAGTTACAGACAGACACTCTGTTACAGATAGACACTTTGTTACAGACAGACCTTCTGTTACAGACAGACACTTAGTTACAGACAGACTCTGTTTTAGACAGACACTGTTACAGAAAGAGACTATGTTACAGACAGATACTCTGTTAAAGACAGACACCCTGTTACAGAGTTTGTTACAGACAGACACTGTTAGAGACAGACACTCTGTTACAGACAGACACTTTGTTACAGACAGTCACTCTGTTACAGACAGACACCCTGTTACAGAGTTTGTTACAGACAGACACTGTTAGAGACAGACACTCTGTTACAGACAGACACTTTGTTACAGACATACACTTTGTTACAGACAGACACCATGTTACAGACAGACACTCTGTTACAGACAGACACCCTGTTACAGAGTCTGTTATAGACAGACACTCTGTTACAGACAGACACTTTGTTACAGACAGACCCTCTGTTACAGACAGACAATTAGTTACAGACAGACACTCTGTTGCAGACAGACACTGTTACAGACAGACACTTTGTTACAGACAGGCCCTCTGTTACAGACAGAGACTTTGTGACAGACAGACACTTTGTTACAGACAGACACTCTGTTACAGACAGACACTGTTACAGACAGAGACTTTGTGACAGACAGACACTTTGTGACAGACAGACACTCTGTTACAGACAGACACTGTTACAGACAGTCACCCAGTTACAGACAGAGACTTTGTGACAGACAGACACTTTGTTACAGACAGACAATTAGTTACAGACAGACACTCTGTTACAGACAGACACTGTTACAGACAGACACTCTGTTACAGACAGACACTGTTACAGACAGACACTCTGTTACAGACAGACAATGTTATAGACAGTCACCCAGTTACAGACAGAGACTTTGTGACAGACAGAAACTGTTACAGACAGACACTTTGTTACAGACAGGCCCTCTGTTACAGACAGACAATTAGTTACAGACAGACACTCTGTTACAGACAGACACTGTTACAGACAGACACTTTGTTACAGACAGGCCCTCTGTTACAGACAGACAATTAGTTACAGACAGACACTCTGTTACAGACAGACACTGTTACAGACAGACTCTGTTACAAACAGACAATGTTACAGACAGACACTGTTACAGAGACTCTGTTACAGACAGACACTCTGTTAGACAGACACTGTTACAGACATCGACTCTGTTTCAGACAGCGACTGTGTTTCAGACAGACACTGTTAGAGACATCGACTGTGTTTCAGACAAACACTGTTACAGACATAGACTTGTGACAAAGCTCTTCTCTGTGAGGTTGTCTGTGTCATGCTGAGATAATACTTCCTGAAATCAAGGGAAATGACATACTGTACATATTACAGACTAAGAATACTGTATTAAAAGGGAACATTACAGAACACCGTAGTAGTTCATTAGATAATATAATGTCATGTGTTTGTGTATTTCATGACTGCTTGCTTTATGGAGAGGGTGCTGTATTGTACAATAGGAAGGAGAGTGATGATGGAGAGGGTGCTGTATTGTACAATAGGAAGGAGAGTGATGATGGAGAGGGTGCTGTATTGTACAATAGGAAGGAGAGTGATGATGGAGAGGGTGCTGTATTGTACAATAGGAAGGAGAGTGATGATGGAGAGGGTGCTGTATTGTACAATAGGAAGGAGAGTGATGATGGAGAGGGTGCTGTATTGTACAATAGAAAGGAGAGTGATGATGGAGAGGGTGCTGTATTGTACAATAGGAAGGAGAGTGATGATGGAGAGGGTGCTGTATTTGTACAATGATGGAAGGGTGAGAGTGCTGATACAATAGGATGGAGAGGGTGCTGTATTGTACAATAGGAAGGAGAGTGATGATGGAGAGGGTGCTGTATTGTACAATCGGAAGGAGAGTGATGATGGAGAGGGTGCTGTATTGTACAATAGGAAGGAGAGTGATGGTGGAGAGGGTGCTGTATTGTACAATAGGAAGGTAGATAGGAGAGTGATGGTGGAGAGGTGTTCATGTGATTGTGTATTAGACCAGACATTATTCCAGTCATATGTATTCAGTGTATTCACCGTTGAAGACAGGGATTTATATTTCAATCTTTTCAGTTTGAAAAAAAAGAATGTGTTTTTGGATCTTGAATTGTTGATGAGCGGTTGAGTGCTTTCACAAAGTATTTACACCCCTTGACTTTTCCCACATTTTGTTGTGTTACAGTCTGCATGTATGATTACATTTAGATTTTGTGTCCCTGGTCTAAACACAATACCCCATAATGTCAAAATGGTTTTCTTAGTGAAAATGTGTTTTACAAGTCACATAATAAGTTGCATGGACTCACTCTGTGTGCAATAATAGTGGTTAACATATATTTTTAATGGCAACCTCATCTCTGTACCCCACACATACAATCATCTATAAAGTCCCTCACTCGAGCAGTGACTTTCTAACACAGATTCAACCACAAAAACCAGGGAGGTTTTACAATGCCTAGCAGAGAAGGGCACCTACTGGTAGATAGGTAAAAAAGTTATAAACATACATTGAATATCCCTTTGAGCATGGTGCAGTTATTAATTACACTTTGGATGGTGTATCAATACACCCAGTCACTACAAAGATACAGCGTCCTTCCTAACTCAGTTGCCGGAGAGGAAGGAAACCCCTCAGGGATTTCACCATGAGGCCAATGGTGACTTTAAAACAGTTACAGAGTTTAATGGCTGTGATAGAAGAAAACTGAGGATGGATCAACAACGTTGTAGTTACTCCACAATACTAACCTAAATGACAGAGTGATAAGAAGGAAGCCTGTACAGAATAAAAAATAATCCAAAACATGCATCCTGATTGCAATTAAGCACTAAAGTAAAACTGCAAAAATTTTGGCAAATAAATTAACTTTTTGTCCTGAATACAAAGTGTATGTTTGGGACAAATCCAATACAACACATTACTGAGTACCACTCTCCATATTTTCAAGCATGGTGGTGGCTGCATCATGTTATGGGTATGCTTGTCATCTGCAAGGATTAGGGAGTTTTTTAGCTTAACAATAAACTGAATAGAGTTTAGCACAGGCAAAATCTTAGCGGTAAACCTGGTTCAGTCTGCTTTCCAACAGACACTGGGAGACAAATTCACATTTCAGCAGGACATTAACCTAAAACACAAGGCTAAATATACCCTGGAGTTGCTTACCAAGACGACATTGAATGTTCCTGAGTGGCCTAGTTACAGTTTTGAATTAAATCTATGGCAATACTTGAAAATGGCTGTCTAGCAATGATCAACAACCAACTTGACAGAACTTGAAGAATTGAAACAAATAATAATTTGAAAATATTTTACAATCCAGGTGTGCAAAGCTCTTAGAGACTTACACAGAAAGACTCACAGCTGTAATCACTGCCAAAGATATCTCTAACATTTATTGACTTGGTGTCACGCCTGCTCCCGCTCTCCCTCTATGGCGCTTGATTGCGCCAGTCTGCCCTTCGTTACGCACACCTGTCACCATCATTACGCGCAGCTGCGCTCATTGGTGATTCCTTGCCTTTGATTTTGTATTTATTTTTCTATTTTATTTTTGTACCCCTTTTTCTCCCCAATCTCGTGGTGTCGAATTGGTAGTTACAGTCTTGTCTCATGGCTGCAACTCCTGTACGGACTCGGGAGAGGCGAAGGTCGAAAGCCGCGCGTCCTCCAAAACACAACACAACCAAGCCGCACTGCTTCTTGACACAATGCCCACTTATCCCAGAAGCCAGTCGCACCAATGTGTCGGAGGAAACACCGTACACCTGGAGACCGTGTCAGCGTGCACTGCGTCCGGCCCGCCTCAAGACTCCTTCCCTTTGTTGATTGCCCCGTCTATTTCTGTCTGTTCCTCTGTTGGTTCCCCCATGTCAGCATTGGGGTCGTTATTTTTCCCCTGTCCAGACGCTGTTCCTGTTCTGTTTCATGTCCGTTGTTCATTAAATGTTCTCCCTGTACCTGCTTCTTGTCTACCAGCGTTGCTCCTTACACTCAGGGATGTGAATTCATTTGATGAGCTTCGTCATTATGGGGTATTGTATGTAGATGGGTGAGAAAAAATATATGAATTCAGGCTATAACACAACAAAATGTGGAATAAGTCAAGGGGTATGAATACTTTCTGAAGGCATGGTAGCAACCCACACAGGCAAAAATTCATAACATAAATGAGACATAAGGAAATTAATATACAGACAGTATAGTTATTCAAAAAGAATATGCTGACATTTGCAGGGTGCAATTTGAATTAGCCATAGCAAAATCCCTCCAAAGTGTTCAGCTTGAGAGGATAACTATAGTGATTATGAATTAGAAGCACAACTTACTAGCAGCACTCATAGTGTAAAATAAATGACAGTCAGTAGTTAGTGAGTTCTGAATCCCTGAGGTAGTTCATAAGAGCAAAGTACTGGGTCAAAGGATACCTATAGCTGCACGTTTTTGTCTATGGTTTGAGAATAAGTACCTTTTTAGTTGTACTTTATGGTGCTGGGGATATATTGAATGTATCCTACCAAAGGAAATGCTCTCATTCAGATATTATCTCCAAAATGTGATGTAATGTAGTGTAATATAGTGTAATATTCACTAAAAGCCTGCTCAGTAGTAGACCCCACTCCTGCCACCAGTGGGGCATGGGTTGTGTCCCAAATGTCATCCTACTCTCTATATAGTGCACTACTTTTTAACCAGAGTCCTATGGGCCCTGGGCAAAAGTAGTGTGCTGCATAGGGAATCGGGTGCCATTTGGAACACGGACCTAGGCTGGTATTCTGTACTGGGGAGCCAGCTAATTGGCTAATAGGATATTCTGAACTGTGCTTATGGTTTGATTGTGGCTCCCTGGTGTAAAACGTTATCATTGGTTCTTCAATTGTTGATTTTGTCCCTTTAGTAGCTCTTGTGGGATCTGTTGGTCCTGATGGTCTGGAGTTGAATGTGCAATTAATAGCAACAGTGGAATAATGGAATTATTTCTTTCTTTTTCTTTCTTTCTTTCTTTCTTTCTTTCTTTCTTTCTTTCTTTCTTTCTTTCTCTCTATTTTTTCTTTCTTTCTTTCTTTCTCTCTATTTTTTCTTTCTTTCTTCCTTTCTTTCTTTCTTTCTTTCTTTCTTTCTTTCTTTCTTTCTTTCTTTCTTTCTTTCTTTCTTTTTTTTTCTCTCTATTTTTTCTTTCTTTCTTTCTTCCTTTCTTTCTTTCTTTTTCTCTATTTTTTCTTTCTTTCTTTCTTTCTTTCTTTCTTTCTTTCTTTCTTCCTTTCTTTCTTTCTTTTTCTCTATTTTTTTCTTTCTTTCTTTCTTTCTTTCTTTCCTTTCTTTCTTTCTTTCTTTCTTTCTTTCTTTCTTTCTTCCTTTCTTTCTTTCTTTCTTTCTTCCTTTCTTTCTTTCTCTCAATTTTTTCTTTCTGTGCAGATCGAACGTGTTATCTTCTGTGTCTTCCTGGAGGCGGACTACAGGATCTACAAGGAAAAAATCCTTCAAGTCTTCCAAGGTGCGTCTGATTCTGTTTCCATTATGCCATGGAATGTAGTGTCCCTGTCCTTCCTGAGTTTACCTGGGGCTATAAAGCAACATAATGTAGTGTCCCTGTCCTTCCTGAGTTTACCTGGGGCTATAAAGCAACATAATGTAGTGTCCCTGTCCTTCCTGAGTTTACCTGGGGCTATAAAGCAACATAATGTAGTGTCCCTGTCCTTCCTGAGTTTACCTGGGGCTATAAAGCAACATAATGTAGTGTCCCTGTCCTTCCTGAGTTTACCTGGGGCTATAAAGCAGCATAATGTAGTGTCCCTGTCCTTCCTGAGTTTACCTGGGGCTATAAAGCAGCATAATGTAGTGTCCCTGTCCTTCCTGAGTTTACCTGGGGCTATAAAGCAGCATAATGTAGTGTCCCTGTCCTTCCTGAGTTTACCTGGGGCTATAAAGCAGCATAATGTAGTGTCCCTGTCCTTCCTGAGTTTACATGGGGCTATAAAGCAGCATAATGTAGTGTCCCTGTCCTTCCTGAGTTTATCTGGGGCTATAAAGCAACATAATGTAGTGTCCCTGTCCTTCCTGAGTTTATCTGGGGCTATAAAGCAGCATAATGTAGTGTCCCTGTCCTTCCTGAGTTTACCTGGGACTATAAAGCAACATAATGTAGTGTCCCTGTCCTTCCTGAGTTTATCTGGGGCTATAAAGCAACATAATGTCTAAATTTAGTGTCATCAGATACTTTACAATGAGACAAGGCCTTTGGATTAGTTGTGCAGTGTTTGTTTTTGAGGGGCAACTCTAGAGAACAATACTGTTGGACCATTCAGCCAGCCAGCCAGCCAGTTCTTTGCTGAAAGGGGCATGTCTCTCTCAGGGAGTTCCAGGAAGCATCCACAACAAAGCAAAGCTGTCTCGCTGAGTCTCACAGAGACGATAGATAAATAAATGCACGTTATTTTCTGCTCCAAGTCTCTCCTGCCACCCAACACTCCACACACAAGAACACACACACCCCTCCACTCCCATCTCTGAGCCCTGAAGCCTTGAGCAACCAGTCACCATCTCTGATGGCTAGGGGACCATGGAGGATTAGAGCTAAAGGGCTATAGGGGTGTAGGGGCAGCTGAAGGGTAGACAAGCCTGCTTCACTGTGCTAGCAACATCTCCCATGTGGCACCTATTCCCTCCCCATCTTGAAAATAAATCCCAGGCTCTCCTGTATCTCTCTCTCTATCATTCAGAATCTCGCTCAGAATCTCTCTCTGTGTCTCTGTTTGACTCTCTTTCACTCCATCTTCCCAACTCCTCGTCACCTATAAGGAATACAGAGTTTCAGGCCTTCATCTTCCTTCGACTCTCACATGGAGACTGTTTTGTTCCCCCCCACCCTTTCTCTCTCTCTCTCTCTCTCTCTCTCTCTCTCTCTCTCTCTCTCTCTCTCTCTCTCTCCTTCCCAAATAGTCCTGTCATCCACCTACTCTCTCCCTCCCTCTCTCTTTCTTTTCCTCTCTCTTCCCTCATGTTGCCTTTCTTCCTCCCTCTTTACTTTCCTCATTCTCCCCTCCTCCCCTCTCCTTCTCTCCTTTTCTCCCTCCATCCCCCTTCCCTCTCTAACTCTTAGCTGGAAGATTCCCTTCACCCTACAGTGTGTGTAATGATATTTCCTGTCCCCATGCACCGATGGAACGCCTTTTCATATTAATGTTGTGAGATGGATTTCTAGAGCTGTTGTTTCTGCCGTTATCACTCCCAAAGTGCCAGCAATAGGTATAATAAGTACATCTCCATCATCCAAATGCCATGTAGGTAGGGAAACATTTGACCACCTTCCTAGTGTAGAGGAAAGCCTTGGAAAAGTTGTTCATTATTAGTTATCACTCCCAAAGTGACATTGATGAGTACATCTCCATCACTATAATGGAGTTTTAGCAACACCATCTCTAAAGAAAACACCATAACTTGTCATAAATGCAGCAATAGAGATAAGTCATGGCTGGCGCTTTACATTATGGCATGTGGGTCCATCTGTGGTATGTCTGTAGATTATAGAGTATGTTAGCTGTCAGTCAAACTGCGCAAAAGTGAAACCAAAACTAACCTCGACATTAATTCTGAGATTTTGGTCAAATTTAGGCATTAGGATTTAGTTTCCTTCAGAGTGGTTAAGGTTAGGGTTAAGGTTTGGGATAGGGTTAAAACAAAAACACAAAACAGGTGCCTAGCACTGGAATTGAACTCACAATCTCATGAGCCATACTGTAGCTTGCTGTTCAAGCCCATTCCTGTGATCCTCAACCCCATCCACAATGCCCATGCCTAGCTCATCGATCCTATTAAATCTGGGATGGGCAACTTTGATGGGGGTGGGGGACACCAAAAATCCCCCATCCCCCCATTTTGCCATGGGGTGTAGAGAACATGTTGCCGTTTTTAAGCTAGTTTGCTGCAATTCTACACATTTTGTCATAGGATGGAGATAAATGTTTTCAGTTTGTAATATGATCTGAGTGAGACTGACTAACAGAATCAATGGGGTCCTCTCGGGCTCTAATTCAACCATGATTACTAAGTTAAGATAGCTGGACGCAAGACTAACTTACCAATCAACAACAACAAAAATGCTGACATGGGCTGATTGAGAAACTATCATAAAAATTGTTGATAAACAGCCACATTTTTGAAATTGCACCTTGTGTATTCTACTATTCTACCTAGCAACAGTAAGTTGAGTCACTGACTGAGTTCCAACATTTAAAAAAAATGTATTATTTATTTGGGGGGGGGGGGAATAGGCACTTGTGTTGCCCCTAGTGGATGGTTGGAAATTGGAATGTACATAAAATGCCAAGTCACGCCATCATTTCACCATTTCAAGTATGCCTAAATAGACAATAATCCATTTGAGTTTGGGTGAGGGAAAGGAGGAAAGAAAAGCACGGTGCTATTGTTTTAATGTACAGGAAAGCAGCAGAAGTGAATACTAAGAGAAGATATCTAAGAGAAGGTAACCAACTCCTCCTGAAACTACTGCTCATTGACATGCACAGACTTAACAACTTCTTAGGGATCGATATGACAACAGCCAGTGAAAGTGCAGAGCGCCAAATTAAAAACAACAGAAATCCCATAATTAAAATTCCTCAAACATAGAAGTATTTCACACCATTTTAAAGATACACTTCTTGTTAATCCCACCACAGTGTCCAATTTCAAAAAGGCTTTATGGCGAAAATACCACAAACGATTATGTTAGGTCAGAGCCAAGTCACAGAAAAACACAGTCACAAAAATCTGAAATAGAGATAGCATTAATCACTAACCTCTGATGATCTTCATCAGATGACACTCATAGGACTTAATGTTACACAATACATGTATGTTTTGTTTGATAAAGTTCATATTTATATCAAATGATCTCAGTATACATTGGCGCATTATGTTCAGTAGTTCCAAAAACATCCGGTGATTTTGCAGGGAGCCACATCAATTTACAGAAATTCTAACAGTAAATGTTGATGAAAATACAAGTGTTATGCATGGAACTTTAGATACACTTCTACTTAATGCAACCGCTGTGTCAGATTTCAAAAAAGCTTTACGGAAAAAGCAAACCATGCAATAATCTGAGTACGGAGCTTAGAGACCAAACAAGAGAAAAAGATATCCGCCATATTGTGCAGTCAAAAGAAGTCAGAAATAACATTATAAATATTCACTTACCTTTGATGATCTTCATCAGAATGCACTCCCAGGAATCCCAGTTCTACAATAAATTTTTGTTTTGTTCGATAATGTCCATAATTTATGTCCAAATAGCTTTTGTTAGCGCGTTTTGTAAACAAATCCAAACTCACAAAGTGCGTTCACTAGGAGCAGACGAAATGTCAAAAAGTTCCATTACAGTCCTTTAGAAACATGTCAAACGATGTATAGAATCAATCTTTAGGATGTTTTTAACATAAATCTTCAAGAATTTCTTTGTCTGTATAAAAGCAATGGAATGCGAGCTAACTCTCACATGAACGAGCGTTACGAGCTTGTGGCACTCTGCCAGACCACTGACTCAAAGAGCCCTTATGAGCCCCTCCTTTACAGTAGAAGCCTCAAACAAGTTTCTAAAGACTGTTGACATCTAGTGGAAGCCTTGGGAAGTGCAACATTACCAATATCCCACTGTATCTTCAATAGGGAATGAGTTGAAAAACGACCAACCTCAGATTTCCCACTTCCTGGTTGGATATGGTTGCCATATGAGTTATGTTATACACACAGACATCGTTCAAACAGTTTTAGAAACTTCAGAGTGTTTTCTATCCAATACTAATAATATGCATATATTAGCAACTGGGCCTGAGTAGCAGGCAGTTTACTCTGGGCAACTCTGCGCTTGTTATTCATCCATGCTGCCACCAGCCATAACAAGTTAAAAACGGATTGACAGACAACACTGTGCTATTGTACTATTGTAGCGCAGAAAAGCACAAGGAAAGCTGTTATGTCTAGGTTGAGGAAGATAATGGAAGATAACTCTTCCTGAAGCTACTTTTTATTGACGTGAAGTGACTTCTTAATGAGGTCTTGAGAGGTTCAAATAATGGAGAGAAATTCAATTGGAGACCTTTAGAGAAGGGCATGGCTGGAACAAGCAGAAGTGCCACACAGTGGTGTGCTTTACCTCATCTCTCACACACACACACACACACACACACACACACACACACACACACACACACACACACACACACACACACACACACACACACACACACACACACACACACGGGAGCTTTCCCTCATCACACAGTCTGGGCTTTGATGTGACCTATGAGCTCACAGGTTAAGGGTTGCCTTTTCACTTCCTCCTGGGACACACTCCCTAAGTACCTTCCCCCCTCAGACCTCTTCCCACTGTCTACCTCCCCTTCTGTCTGCTAAAGGCATCTGATCTCTGACACCTGTTCAAAGCTTTCGCTGGATATCCAACACAGGAGAACCAAGAGTTGTCCCTTTCTTTAACCTACTGTAACTAAAAGAGAACCGAGAGCCCAGTCCTTTCCATTTTCACAACCTTGTTAAAGGTCCCGAACATGAAATTAGGTGATGTTTGGATGAAACCAGATCAAATTAGGATTTTAATTTGGTTAAGTGAGCTACCTCTGGAACAGCTGTGGGGTCCCTGATGACAGAGTTGAGAACCACTGACTGAGTTAGTCAACCGTTCTCATTTGAGAAAAGGTCAAACATGAGTCTTTCACAAGACACTGTCCATAGTCATATGTAACATGTAATGACATAACACAACAGATCAGCTGGAATAACACTCTCACATGGCTACACAAAAAGTTGTTTTTCTAAAATGTTCAGCATTTCTATCTGAATTTTTTTTAAATTATGGGTGTTGTTTTAGTCAATCAAAAGGCTATTTTTACATGGAAATCAGAATGACTGTTCGGGATCTATATCTTACCTTCAGATTTGTGGAGAGAATGGATCCCTTTATTCTGTCTGATCCATACAGTGTATGTGGTGTCAGGGTGGAGAAGAGGTTGGGGACTGTTGAGTCGGTGACAGTAATGCGAAGTGGACTCGTGATGATTTAGTGCGTTTCTTCCGTCCAGAGGGAGCAGGCAGTCCGGACCACATGACTAGGGACAGGAACTATGACTTACTTTGCTCTCCGGAGCAGGGCGGCGTTGAAAGGAGTGATAACAGGGGTGGCATTAAGTGTTGAGGAGGATCAGCTGAAATGGAAGATTCCTGGTGTCTGTAATGCCTGGCATTCGGTACGACGCAGACCCGGTGCCTGTCCTGCTGAGTTTTGATGCAGAGTTTTTGCCCAACAAGGTCAAGTTAGGATGTGTCAGTTATCCCGTGAGAGCTTTTGTTCTGGAAATACTACGGTGTTGCAGCTGTGTGTAGGATGGAGATTCCTAGATGTGAGAAGTGTGCAGGACGCCATGAAAGGAGGGAATGTGTAGTATTGGTGGAGAAAGTGTGGGGGTGCCCATGAGGCTGGAGATCAGAGGTGTCCAGTTAGAGGTTGCTAGGGTCAGAGTTGTACAGAAAGTGTTGTATGCTGAAGCAGTGAAGAGAGTGGTAGAGGAAGATGAGGTCGTAAAGGGATTGCTGTAAGTAGGCGGAGGTCAATAGAGAGTGATAGGAATAACATGTGCTTTCAGTGAGGGGTGTTTCTTAGCAATTAAAGCCATGGTTGTCAACTGTACTGCAGAAAATAGAGGTTGTTGTGGCAGCTGCAGAGAAGTACTTGGGATTGCGAGGTTTTACTGGAGAAGATTTGCAGGGGGTGTTGAGTGGTAGTGTTCTGTCTTCCCAGACCGTTGGCCTGGAGTAGAATTAGATGGGGTTCAATAGTGGAATGGGGTGGTGTTTTTAGTGAGGGCTAATAGTTGGCAGGGCAATTTTACTTTTACTTTTTCACAATTTTGTATTTACCGGAATTTAATGTAGGCAGGCCGTGACTGGCCTCACACTCCAGTACAGTAGGTGGCGGTGCATGCACCTACAAGTTGGAGGCCAACCAAATACCAAAGAAGAAGAAGAAGATTAACTGTGTTTGGCCATTATATTTTTGCCATAACTTTCTGACTGAAGTAACTTCCATAACTTTCTGACTGAGAAACAAAGCTTAGTTGTCATGGTTATGACATATGCAATGGTTAATCTCACAGTGTGAAGAACACTTGTCTTTTGCTTGAGCAGAATCGGAGCGGGAATCTGAGAGAACCAGAATTAGCTCGGCAGGTGTCCTTGATAGTGCCTGGGAGTAGATGTGTCGAAATAACCAGAGAATCCTAGCTCAACTCAGTCTGTGCTCAAACTCTGTCGTAACACCTCATCATCACGGTTGGAGATAGACAGGCAGAGTGTGTGTGTGTGTGTGTGTGTGTTTGTGTCAGTCAGGCAGTTGCGTGGATCAGCGGGAAGAGACAGAGGAACACAGACAGACTACATGACACGTTGTGACTAAATCACACGGTGCTGTAAAGGCTTGTTCTATCACACAGTGTCATCTTCTTGCCTAGAACAGCCCGCTTTCTCTCCTCCTCTCTCGTTCTCTCTCACTCACTGTAGCTAGAACATTCTCTCTCACTCACTGTAGCTAGAACATTCTCTCTCATTCACTGTAGCTAGACCATTCTCTCTCACTCACTGTAGCTAGAACATTCTCTCTCACTCACTGTAGCTAGAACATTCTCTCTCACTCACTGTAGCTAGAACATTCTCTCTCATTCACTGTAGCTAGACCATTCTCTCTCACTCACTGTAGCTAGAACATTCTCTCTCACTCACTGTAGCTAGAACATTCTCTCTCACTCACTGTAGCTTGAACATTCTCTCTCACTCACTGTAGCTAGAACATTCTCTCTCACTCACTGTAGCTAGAACATTCTCTCTCACTCACTGTAGCTAGAACATTCTCTCTCACTCACTGTAGCTAGAACATTCTCTCGCCCCCTCATTCTATCTGTCTCTTTCTTCGTCAATCATTCTCCTCTCTAACCAACAGCATCTCTCTCTCTCTCGCTCTCTCTTTCTCTCTCTCTCTCTCTCTCTCTCTCTCTCTCTCTCTCTCTATTTGTCTCTGTCTCTCTCTATTGTTCTCTCTCTTTCTCTTTCTCTATTGTTCTCTCTCTCTTTCTCTCTTTCTCTTTCTCTCTGTCTCTCGCTCTTGTTCTCGCTCTCTCACTGTTTCTCTCTCTCTCTCTCACTCTCTCTCTGTCTCTCTCTCTTGCTCTCTCTACACACACCTTACCCCCCACTACCAACATCTGACCAACGTCATCACCTCTACTTCAGCGTGTCTAGACAGGAGAATAGCTTTTTTTCTTTCTCTCCTCCTCTCTTTTCTCATTGTGATGTATTGTGTTGCATGTTTGTGTCCTCGGTGGCATTAGTTTTACCTGTCAAGTAACAATGAATGCAGAAGGACCCGTAAACAAGGCATTTGCATACGGGAGATTGTTTCATTACAGTGTGCCTCCCAACAAGCTGTTGATATGAGAAACATTGGTGCCAAGATGAGACCTCGCCATGCTTTACTGCTATAGGGACGGGGGAGAAGTATGTGGTGCATCTTAAACACTAGTACAGGTTACACAGATACACACGTCCTCTGGATCTACTTGCTTGCGACGACAGCATTGTGGGTTCGTTTCACAGGACCACTCATACGTAAAATGTATGCACGCATGACTGACTGTAAGTCACTTTGGATAAAAGTGTTGCTAAATTACATACACAGTAGATGGACACTAAAACTACATTGAACAATGTCTCCAAAAATCTAGACTCCAGAGGATATATGCTATATTTGTACTCTAATTAGAAAATCAGTAATTGGAAAATTAAAATCATTGATGAGTAAAATCATTCACTTGATTAATACATAGTCACCTTAATTGATATCATTAATCATTTGGCATTATATTAGCATGTGTGTGCGCACACACACACATTATTAGCCTTGACAGTCATACACTTAGAAAAACGCTGGTTCCAGGTAGAACCATTTTTGGTTCCAGGCAGAACTATTTGGAGTTCCAATATAGAACCCTCTTGGGTTCTACATGGAACCAAAAGGGTTCTATCCGGATCCAAAAAAAGGTTATTCAAAGGGTTCTCCTGTGGGGACAGCCAAAGAGACATTTTAGATTGTAGATAGAAAAAAAGGTGCTAAGTGTGTATTGTCCAAAGTATTATTAGTAACCATATTAGCGTTTCAATTGAATGAATGTTTTATTTGGTATGATTGAGGTCATGGATTGGCATTCATATTGTCCTATTATTTATGTCTGAAAATGGAGCATGCTTTGGCACATAGTCCTTTTATTTGTAACCATATTAGCAAGGATTTAAATGTAATTCATAATTCCTACACTTTGATTGAAGACATGCATGCTTTGGCACATTGTCCTTTTATAGTGTTTGTGACTGTTTTCCATGCTTTGGCACATTGTCCTTTTATAGTGTTTGTGACTGTTCTCCACGCTTTGGCACATTGTCCTTTAATAGTGTTTGTGACTGTTTTCCACGCTTTGGCACATTGTCCTTTAATAGTGTTTGTGACTGTTCTCCACGCTTTGGCACATTGTCCTTTTATAGTGTTTGTGACTGTTCTCCACGCTTTGGCACATTGTCCTTTTATAGTGTTTGTGACTGTTCTCCACGCTTTGGCACATTGTCCTTTAATAGTGTTTGTGACTGTTTTCCACGCTTTGGCACATTGTCCTTTAATAGTGTTTGTGACTGTTCTCCACGCTTTGGCACATTGTCCTTTTATAGTGTTTGTGACTGTTCTCCACGCTTTGGCACATTGTCCTTTTATAGTGTTTGTGACTGCATTAGCATAACGCAACTTTTTCTATTCATGAAAATCGCAAATGAAATGAAATAAATATATTGAAACACAAGCTTAGCCTTTTGTTAACAACACTGTCATCTCAAATTTTCAAAATATGCTTTTCAACCAAAGCTACACAAGCATTTGTGTAAGAGTATTGATAGCCTAGCATAGCATTAAGCCTAGCATTCAGCAGGCATTCAGCAGGCAACATTTTCACAAAAACAAGAAAAGCATTCAAATAAAATCATTTACCTTTGAAGAACTTCGGATGATTTCAATGACGAGACTCTCAGTTAGATAGCAAATGTTCATTTTTTCCAAAAAGATTATTTGTGTTGGCGAAATAGCTCTGTTTTATTCATCACGTTTGGCTAAGAAAAAGACCGGAAAATGCAGTCACTACAACGCCAAACTTTTTTTCCAAATGAGCTCCATAGTACTTTAAAATGATATGGGTGAATGATCAAATGCTGCGGGTGCTGTGTCTCTCTGTCTCGTACTCTCTCTCACGCATGCACACACACACACACACACACACACACACACACACACACACACACACACACACACACACACACACACACACACACACACACACACACACACACACATTAGAGCATTGGGTCAGTAACCGAAAGGTTGCTGGTCCGAATAACCGAGCCGACTAGGTGAAGATATCCCCTCTCTCTCTTTGCCCCTCCCTCGCTCTTTCTCCCCCCCTCTCTCTCACACTGTTTCCCTTACTTTCCAATTGCTACTTTATTTACATGGCACTTTACTTGTAATGACATGGTTCGTCTTTACACTACATGAGACATGAGAACCCCTACTGGTTCTAATAGGAAGCTTCTCTCTGCCAGTGTTTGTGGGCACCAAAGACTGTAATTTGTGGGAAACGCAGCAAACTGTGTTTATTGTGATGAGACTGCCTGGGTTTCTTTATGTGGTGGAAGGGGACGGGGGGAAGGAGGGGGATGCGGGAAGCAGGACCACCGAGAGGGAGTGCAAATTGAGCCTGTGTGGTGTCTGTGTGTGTGGAAGTCGGGAGGGTGTGTGTGTGTGTGTGTGTGTGTGCGTGCGTGCGTGCGTGCGTGCGTGCGTGCGTGCGTGCGTGCTGGCTGGCGTGCGTGCGTGCGTGCGTGCGTGCGTGTGTGCGTGTGTGCGTGCGTGCGTGTGTGTGTGTGTGTGCGTGCATGCGTTTCATCAGACTATGAATGACTGTGTCATCGTGTGTTACTGATCACAGTGCCAGTGGCGGGATGCTGGCTCAGGCCTTTTGGCTGCATCCCAGATGGCACCCTATTCCCTTATAGTGCACTACTTTTGACCAGCGACCATACCACCTGTAGGGCTCTGGTCAAAAGTAGTGCACTATATAGGGAATAGGGTGCCATCTGGGATGCTCCCATCTCTCTTAGTTATATTTGGCAGTGGGTAGTAACTGTGTTGTAGCTACCATATACTGAGTGCCACGCATTATGTTTAGATCAAGAAGCAAATGTTGTCACTATCGTCTGAAATGTCACAGGAGACAGGATACAATAATTATATTCATACCTGGAATGTGCCTTCTGCCTTTGATGGTTTCCCAGTCCCAGATGGTTGTTGCTGAGCAACCTGTACAATTTGTGAGTGACATTAAAAAGGGGCAATCTGCAGTTGCTACATCCCTATTTGGACTTAAAAATAAAGTATATGTATTGATTCTTGAAGAATATAACTTAAAAATGCCTCATTAGCTCAGTTTAACTGTTGTACCCCATCAGAACCCAAATATATGTTTGTTTTACTCCAATTTTGATATAATGGAATGCCAGTCCTTGCTCGTGATTACGTTTCCTCACCCCCATCCCTCAGCTTTTTACCAAAACAGTGGCGAATGCTTTGATATTATTTTGATTGCAGATTGCACCTTTAACTGGTACGATGAGAGGTGAACCCATCCCTCAGTGCTAACTATACCTAGATGGTTTATTGGCATGAGCAGTCTATTCCAGCACCTCAATATCACCCTTCCTAAACTTCACATCCCCAGTCCTCTATCCCCTCCACCTTTCTCCCTCCTTCCTCCCCATCAACCCCCTCCTCCCATACCCCGTACAAGGCCACATGGCTGAAATGATCTGTGAAGGAGAGTGGATGCCACCTGTCTGACAGGCCTGTGGTAGTTCACTTACACCACTATTACAGTAGCTTAGGTAAGGGCCTTGAGAACACCCTCCTCTTACCATCTCTTCCACCCTTCCTTTCTACCTCCTTTTCCCTGCCTATGGCCTCCATCCACCACCATCTTCTCCTGGGTTCAAGCCACGTAGCTGCCACTGCCTGCAATTCTATAATGCCACCATTACAGTAGCTTTAGGTGAGGGCCTTGAGCCTCCTATACCTCCTCCCTCCTAGTAAATGTTGTGGTGCTTCTGTCAAATGTGTTTCATGTCGTCTACTGATTGAGAGAGTCTGTCTATCAGCGCTGCCGATGTCCCGGGGCGGCAGGGTAGCCTAGTGGTTAGAGCGTTGGACTAGTAACCGGAAGGTTGCAAATTCAAACCCCTGAGCTGACAAGGTACAAATCTGTCGTTCTGCCCCTGAACAGGCAGTTAACCCACTGTTCCTAGGCCGTCAATGAAAATAAGAATTTGTTCTTAACTGACTTGCCTAGTTAAATAAAGGTTAAAAACTAAAAAAATAGCAACGTGCCTGCTCCACTTCCTCATTGATCTACCTACCATTAGGAACCACTACTCACTGGGAGTCTGGGCTGCATATCCACTTATGCTGCACAGAAGTTAACACACTTGAATAATGCAACACGGCATGTAGAGATGTTGAAACGGCTAATTACTGTTCCTGAAACAGTACAGGCTAGAACATTACAATGCAATACCGGTAGCTTCTAGCTTTGTAGGCCAAGTTTCCTTGCTAGCTCACAGCTGAAGCCAACATCAGTTCACAACCCTAGTACCTTATTTGTGATAATATGCAAACCATAATGCAAAATATTGCTGATTGTCACCAAAAACTTTATTCATTTGATTATTCTCACCCACATCGCATCTCTCCCAGACAAGATCATCTTTGCTTCAGCCTTGAAAGGACTTTGTGTGTGAATGAGGTCGTGGGTCTCAAAGAAACAGTGCACACTTTTATAAAAGAAGAATTGCTTCTTCTATGCAAATGTTGTTGATCAGTACAATAAAATAAGTCCCAAATGAAAGGTAAAAATTGTTTTTCATCTGTAGCCTCATGAAATCACAGAAAACAAGCTCAATAACTCAATGCATGCACACACTCCTATTGAATATGCATTCACCTGCATTGTGAATAGGGCTAGGCTACTGTCACGTCCTGACCTTAGTTCCTTTTACATGTCTCTATTTTAGTTTGGTCAGGGCGTGAGTTGGGGTGGGCATTCTATGTTTTGCTTTCTATTTCTATGTGTTTGGCCTGGTATGGTTCCCAATCAAAGGCAGATGGCTATTGTTGTCTCTGATTGAGAACCATACTTAGGCAGCCTGTTTTCCCACTGTGATTTGTGGGTAGTTGTTTTCTGTCTTTGTATTTGTTACCAGACGGAACTGTTTTGGTTGTTCTTTTGTTTACTTTGTATTGTAGTGTTCAGTTCAGTTAAATAAAATGACGAACACTTACCACGCTGCATATTGTTCCGATCCTTCCTACTCCTCCTCAGAAGAGGAGGAAAACCGTTACAGCTACATCTTGATTTACCCAGTTTATCAATAGAGACTTTCCATTCAAATTAATGATTACCATTATGTTGTTATGTAGTTAGATTGGTAAAAAAAAACATGATATTGAACTCAAAAGATCTGTCTGTATCAAGTGCCATTCTGTGACTAATCCGAATTCATATTATCGTTCTGGTATCGTTTTGGTATCAAGTATTGTGATGGTATCGAGTATCGTGATACTGAACCTGGTTTCGGTTTTGAAGTCAAAATTACACTAATACATACCATACGAATTTAAACATATCATACAAAATGGAGGGAGACAGATTTACTTTTACTAGTTTACATCTAGTCCAGGTTGCCCCATCCATGGCCCTCTCGTCCCACATGTCTGCCACAGCCAGGCCTGTGGTACTAATAGCTCAAACTCCATGATTGCTGTAGTTTTAGGTAAGGCCTTGAGACAGTTAACTTTTCCGCTGACTAGATCCACGGAAATGGGGGAGCCCTGAGGAAAACAGGAGAGGAAGAGAATTTGGGATGCAGAGAGAGAGAGAGAGAGAGAGAGAGAGGGGTCCACTCATCAACCAAGAATTCACAAAATGGGACAAACGCAATTGAGACTCTGTATGCATATTTCTGCAAAAATATCCTTCATGTATAAAGCAAAACCCCAAATAATGCATGCAGAGCAGAATTAGGACTACTCCCGCTAATTATCCAAATCCAGAAAAGAACTTCTACAACCACCTTAAAGTAAGTGATACCCACACATTCCACCACAAAGCCCTAACCTGCTGAGAGACCTAGAGAAGAGTCCCCTCAGCCAGCTGGTTCTGGGGCTATGTTCCCAATCACAAACAGACCCCACAGAGCCCCAGGACAGCAACACAATTAGACCCAACCAAATTATGAGAAAACTAAAAGAAGAAAACAAAAATCAAGCAAAACACAGAAAAACTAGAATGCTATCTGGCCTTGAGTACAGAGTTGTAGAATACTTGACCACAGTGACTGATCCAAAATTAATAAAATCCTTGAATATGTACAGACTCAGTGAGCATATCATTGCTATTGAGAGAGGCCGCCGTAGGCAGACCTGGCTCTCAAGAGAAGACAAGCTATGTGCACCACGCCCACAAAATGAGGTAGAAACTAAGCTGCACTTCCTAAACTCATGCGAAAAAAAGTTAGAGACACATATTTCCCACAGATCACAAAGAATTTGAAAACAAATCAAACATTGATAAACTCCCATCCCACTAGGCACACACTGGTTGAATCAACATTGTTTCCATATCATTTCAACGAAATGACATTGAACCAACATGGAATAGATGTTGAATAGATGTTGAATTGACGTCTGTGCCCAGTAGGATATCTGTTAGGCGAAATACCACAACGTGCAATCACAGCAGCAAGATTGCTCTATCCAATCAAATCAAGTGGGACGCCCCCATCCTTCAAAAAAGGAACAGGGGCATCCAGTAGCACCAGGACTGTAGGCTATCAGAGGGCCACTCACTGTTTCCTGGGTTAGATAAATGTATTGTACTCGTTCATTCAGTGTTATACAAAAGAAAAGCCTGTCGCCTGACCAAGAGGGAGAACACACGCACAATCATGCACTTACACACACACACACACATACACACACACACACACACACACACACACACAGACACACACAGACACACACACACACACACACACACACACACACATACACACACACACACACACACACACACACACACACACACACACACACAACACACACACACACACACACACACACACACACACACACACACACACACACACACACACACACACACACACACACACACACACACACACAGAAGGAGCTCTGGTGGTTTCAACAGCATTTTATCACAGCTAACCCAAGCTAGCAGGCACACACACAAGGTTCGCATACACACACACACACACACACACACACACACACACACACACACACACACACACACACACACACACACACACACACACACACACACACACACACACACACACACACACACACACACACACACACAGGAAGCATGATGTCAATGGTTGTAAAGTGTGCTAGTGTGCTTTTGATCCTTGCAAGATCTGTGTGTGTGGGTGCGTAGTCTGCTTGTGTGCGTGAGTGCATTAGTTCAGCCACAGGAGTGGGCATGCATCGCAATGGCTCTGCCTAGGGCTTACTCTACTCTCTACTCCACGTATCACTCTGAAGACACTCCCTACTCCTGTCTAACCCTCCACACTGAACCATCGCCTCAGGTTTACATTGTGGACAATAACTCATACCGTAGACGGAACAGAGAAATGAAAGGAGCGGCTCTCCTTGAGGTATGGCGACATTGAAAATATGAAGGGCTCACACTGGCTGAAATTCAAGTGTTTTGTGGAAATGTGAGAGACTTCATGTAATCCGTGTCATGGGGTACTAATAGCTTACTACACAACATACACTTAGTATTACTTTTGTGTTATAGCTACAGTATACATATCTCCCTGGCATATTACATCGTTTATGCAGAAGCATACAATATATTTTTGGAATCGTCGGTCCTTGAGGGCAAATTTTGTCATCAAACTTTGTTACCAAAGTCTGGCATTCTCTGGATTTATGGGGCTTTCAAGACAACTGGGAACTCAAGGTAGAATCATGACGTCAGTTATCTTCAGGCCTGAGCTCTAGAAAGAGGCCCGAGTTCCCGACTTGGATGAGTTGAGTTGGATGACCGTTCAAAGTCTGAGATTTCCCAGTTCCGATTTTCCAGTTGGATTGACAGCATGGCAAATGATCAAGGTGTTGAATGTTTATCCTTTTAAGCTTGGAAAGAGACCCTTAAACGCAGACTTGGACCACACACCCACTCCACTGAATAGCAGGCTAGTGACTGTTTGCGGTTAGCCACTGATTCCTTCCAAACCACTCATTGTTGAATTTGCGATTTTCATGTTGTGTAATGTTTATGTCTAATGGCCGATGAGCACCGATACATTTTATCAAAAATGTATCTTCATATGACAAGGATTTGCCAGTAGATCGTCGAAGTGATTCATGATGATGAAGTCAGCCTGCAGGTGCCCGGCCCGCTAGAGCGAGATGAGCCAAGTGAAGCTGGATGGGCACTTCTAATGTAACTCTATGGCAGCACCCAAGGGGCTTGAATTTTCGAGCTCTCCCCATAGATTTTACAGCGACGTAGTGTCCCCATGAGTGACAGAACACTGAGCCAGTCACGGCGCAACTAGAGAACATTACCAACCCGTACGCTGTGTATTTTCCGCGGGCTGCCCCACCACAACAGAAAGCACTGAGCTAGGCTGAAACACCTGCATTTTGGAGCTGCCTTACTCAAGAAAGCAAAAAAGAGACCATGTTTGTATGGAAGTCTATTAACTCAATTATCATTTTTAAACATTATTTGCAAACTGATATGTGACATGTATTAATGCCAAAATAACATGTAAAACCTGTGAATGTTGCCACTGGATGAGAGAGAGAGAGAGAGAGAGAGAGAGAGAGAGAGAGAGAGAGAGAGAGAGAGAGAGAGAGAGAGAGAGAGAGCGAGAGAGAGCGAGAGAGAGAGAGAGAGAGAATAGAGAGAGAGAGAGAGAGAGAGAGAGAGAGAGAGCGAGAGAGAGAGAGAGAGAGCGAGAGAGAGAGAGAGAGAGAGAAAGAGAGAGAGAGAGATAGAGAGAGAGAGAGAGCGAGAGAGCAAGGAAGCGGGAGATGGAGATGGAGAGAAAGAGAGAGAGAAAGAGGGAAAGAGGGAAAGAGGGAGATGGAGATGGAGAGAAAGAGAGAGGGAAAGAGGGAAAGAGGGAGATGGAGATGGAGAGAAAGAGAGAGGGAAAAAGAGAGAGATGGAGAGAAAGAGAGAGGGAAAGAGGGAGAGATGGAGAGAAAGAGAGAGGGAAAGAGGGAAAGAGGGAGATGGAGATGGAGAGAAAGAGAGAGGGAAAGAGAGAGAGATGGAGAGAAAGAGAGAGGGAAAGAGGGAGAGAGAGAGAGAGAGAGAGAGAGAGAGAGAGAGAGAGAGAGAGGACGTTGGCATACATCATTTCTAAATGTCATTGGAAGACTATTTTAGTCCAAAGTGAGCTCTGACAAAGGCCTTGAGTCCGGTACGTAAAGTTTAGTAAAGAGCAGTGATACAAGCAGGAGCTGTATGCGGATCTTATTCAATTATTACCATGCACCTGCAACAAAGATAGATCAGATGTGCGACTGCCTTTTGAATGTGATTAAATTCCTTTCCTACTTCTCAAAGGTTCCATCTGTGTGTAAATGTCCCCATGAGCCTTATTCTCAGTGATCCTCAAGGGTTCTTTGGGAAGGCTGATGGGTCTATGTGGAACCATATTGACTCAAAGAACCCTTTGAGTTCTTCAATGGTTCTTCACAGTTCACAAAAGGGTTCTTTGTTGTTTTAGTGATAATTAAAATGTAGGGGAGGTGGCTTATTCAAATATTTTGGGGTATGGTTTGCTCACAGCTCTTTTTGTGCAACCTTGAGTGACAGTGTCATTCCAATTTTCTAAGGTGTTGTGTTCTGATATCACATGTTATATCTGCCTGTGGGCAGTAATGGTGTTTTGTGAAAGACTTGTGTATGGCCTTGTGTCAATTAGGAGCGGTTGATTTTTATGGTTCGGTGGTTATCAACTCTCTCCTCAGGGACCCCCAGCTGTTCCAGAGGAAGCTCACTCGATTCAGTTAACACAATAACAGCTATGGAATTTAAACAATATAACATGGGTGTCAAACAGACTCCATGGAGGACCTCATGTCTGCTGTTTTCTGTTTTCTCCTTTCAATTAAGAGCTAGACAACCAGGTGAGGGGAGTTCTTTACTAATCAATTACCTTAATTATCAATCAAGTCCAAGGGAGAAACCACACTCAGCCCTCTGTAGAATGAGTTTGACACATGGGTTCTAAAGGATCTACAAATAACTTTTGAGATTGAGAATGGTTCTATAAAGAACCTTTCTCGATAAATGTTATATAAAGAACCATAAAAAAGGTTCTATATAGCCCCAAAAGGGTTGTGACCATAGCGGAACCATTTTTGTGCTATATATAACTTTTTTATGGTTCTTTATAGAACCTCAGGAAAGGGGTAGCACCATACAGGTTCCATTTAGAACTTTATGACCATGGTTTTTTATAGAACCTTAGGAAAGGGTTATTTATAGCACCATACAGGTTCCATTTAGAATTTTATGACCATGGTTCTTTATAGAACCTTAGGAAAGGGTTAATGATAGCACCATACAGGTTCCATTTAGAACTTTATGACCATGGTTCTTTATAGAACCTTAGGGAAGGGTTAATGATAGCACCATACAGGTTCCATGTAGAACTTTATGACCATGGTTCTTTATAGAACCTTAGGAAAGGGTTAATGATAGCACCATACAGGTTCCATTTAGAACTTTATGACCATGGTTCTTTATAGAACCTTAGGAAAGGGTTATTTATAGCACCATACAGGTTCCATTTAGAACTTTATGACCATGGTTCTTTATAGAACCTTAGGAAAGGGTTAATGATAGCACCATACAGGTTCCATGTAGAACTTTATGACCATGGTTCTTTATAGAACCTTAGGAAAGGGTTAATGATAGCACCATACAGGTTCCATGTAGAACTTTATGACCATGGTTCTTTATAAGAACCTTAGGAAAGGGTTAATGATAGCACCATACAGGTTCCATGTAGAACTTTATGACCATGGTTCTTTATAGAACCTTAGGAAAGGGTTAATGATAGCACCATACAGGTTCCATGTAGAACTTTATGACCATGGTTCTTTATATAAAATGTTTTTTATTTAGCACCAAAAAGAGTTCTGCTATAGTTACCAACCAAATAACCCCTCTCTGGTATTATTTACAACCATTGTTTTTTGGGTGTGTAAATGCTGCAGTCCTTGGTCATCAGGACTGTAACTACCCAGTGATAGGCCTAACCCAGTATGACACTACTACACTGCAGTATCAGTAGATCGTGGTTTGTGAAATTGCAGGGTGTGATTTTCTCTCTCTTGTTTTCTTCACTAGATAACGATGTGACTACAGAAGAGGACACTGAGGATGGACAGAAGGCAGGAGGTTAGTGCCCATGACGGTTTCAGACTTCTGTTCTTTTCACCTTGTGAGATGTAATTACACATTGAGCGTAGGATATATGTGCACGTGTTGGAGATATGAAACAGTAGTAAAAACTCAAGGAAACACACCCACACTATGGTTGGACAATACCACTTTTAGCCTTTTGACCTTTGTCAGTGCGTTTACATTTATATAGGGATTTTCAGTACTCTGACTAAGGTTAGAATTCTGAAATGTTAGCATAATTAAAGAGTGATTGCTTTTCAAACAGTTTGAGAGCGTTTCAGAGAGAGAGAGAGAGAGATCAGGGATAACGCTTCACAAGTAAACCTGTGAAAATCCTAACACATTTATTTGATACATTCAAGGTGCGGGTAGGTAAGGGGTGGGAGATTGTGTCTGTCACAAAATGGAATGTTCCTTCATTGGTGACAGACACAATTCCAGCAGTGACAAAATCAGTGGTAAAAATACCAGGTACACTCTTAGAAAAAAAGGTGCTATCTAGAACCTAAAAGGGCCCTTTTAGTTATTGGTTCCAGGTAGAACCCTTTTGGTTTCATAGAGGGTTCTACGTGGAAGCCAAAATGGTTCTATCTGGAACCAAAATGGGTTTCACCTGAAACCGAAAATTATTATCCTATGGGGACAGAGGAAGAACCCTTTTGAAACCCTTTTTTCTAAGAGTGCATTGTTCATTTTCTTATCGATGAAACATTCAAGCACAATACAGTTTTCTCTTCCCCAAACAAAAATCTATTACGAACAGATTGCGCTAAGTTTTGTATACTTGACCCTTTCTAAAAAAAAAATCAACATTGTGTTGTTTATAAAGGAGTGCAAGGGCGAATTGAGTTATTGCACACACGCACACTTCACGTCGTAATCGTTCGCTAATGCAAATACATAGTAAAACATGCCAATAGCATCTCACTAGATTGTGCTTGACTCTGCCCACTACGCTTAATTTGATCCCATTGGATACGACGCCAATGATACATCTTTGGTTAGTTATCAGTATCTTTGGCGGAGCTGTGTTGTGGCCAAAACATCACCAGTACACGCAGTAGCACACAAACACACACTGCCAGGAAGTGCAGAAAGTTTTGCATTGCTTTGCAATCTACTTGACACCATGGCTGGAACTTAGAGATAAAGTAGCTACCAAGATCCAACTATTGACATTTTGCCTCCGTGTCGTGCGAATCCTTTAAATAAATATGGACCCCCCCACATACCTGTACCCCTGCACATTGACTTGGTACCGGTACCCCCTGGATATAGCGTCATTATACATTTTTTATTGTGTTCCTTCAAAAAAAAACTAAATATTTTTTACTTTAGTTTATTTAGTAAATATTTTTTTAACTCTATTTTCTTAAAATTGCATTATTTGTTAAGGGCTTGTAAGTTAGCATTTCACGGTAAAGTCTACACCTGTTGTATTCAGCGCATGTGACAAATACATTTTGATAAGATTTGATTTGACAGAATTCAAAATGGGTTTGTGTAAATCCTAAATTGCTGATGTATTGTTTGAAAGGCGTAAACACGAGAGTCTGTCAAATACAGTGCATTTGGAAAGTATTCACATTTTGTTATGTTACAGCCTTATTCTAAAATGTATTAAATCGTTTTTTTCCCTCATCAATCTACATACAATACCCAATAATGACAAAGTAAAAACAGGTTTTTAGAAATATTTGCAAATGTATAAAACAACAACTGAAATATCACATTTACATACTGTAAGTATTCAGACTGTTTACTCAGTACTTTGTTGAAGCACCTTTGGCAGCGATTACAGCCTTGAGTCTTCTTTGGTATGTCGCTACAAGCTTGGCACACCTGTATTTGAGGAGTTTCTCCCATTCTTCTCTGCAGATCCTCTCAAATTCTGTCAGGTTAGATGGGGAGCGTGACTGCACAGCTATTTTCAGGTCTCTCCAGAGATGTTTCATTGAGTTCAAGTCCGGGCTCTGGCTGGGCCACTCAAGGACATTCAGAGACTTGTCCCGAAACCACTCCTGCGTTGTCTTGGCTGTTGTCCTGTTGGAAGGTGAAACTTTGCCCCACTCTGAGGTCCTGAGCACTCTGGAGCAGGTTTTCATCAAGGATCTCACTGTACTTTACTCTGTTCATCTTTCCCTCGATTCTGACTAATCTCCCAGTCCCTGCCGCTGAAAAACATCCCCACAGCATGACTTTGCCACCACCGTGCCAGGTTTAACCAGGACTTGATGCTTGGCATTCATGCCAAAGAGTTCAATCTTGGTTTCATCAGACCAGAGAATCTTGTTTGTCATGGTCTGAGAGTCTTTAGTTGCCTTTTGGCCTAAACTCCAAGCGGGCTGTCATGTGCCTTTTACTGAGGAGTGGCTTCCGTCTGGCCACTCTACCATAAAGGCCTCTGCAGTGCTGCAGAGATTATTGTCCTTCTGGAAGGTTCTCCCATCTCCACAGAGGAACTCTGGAGCTCGGTCAGAGTGACCATCGGGTTCTTGGTCACCTCCCTGACCAAGGCTCTTCTCCCACGACTGCTCAGTTTGGCCAGCTCTAGGAAGAGTTGATGGTTCCAAACTTCTTCCATTTAAGAATGATGGAGGCCACTGTGTTCTTGGGGACCTCCAATGCTGCAGACATTTTTTGGTACCCTTCCCCAGATCTGTGCCTCGACACAATCCTGTCTCTGAGCTCTACAGACAATTCCTTTAACCTCATGGCTTGATTTTTGCTCTGACATGCACTGTCAACTGAAGGACCTTATATAGACAGGCATGTGCTTTTCCAAATCATGTCAAATCAATTGAATTTACCACAGTTGGACTCCAGTCAAGTTGTAGAAACATCTCAAGGATGATAAATGGAAACTGGATGCACCTGAGCTCAATTTCGAGTCTCGTAGCAAAGTGTGAATACTTATGTAAATAAGGTAAAAACCGGGTTTCGCTTTGTTATTATGGGGTATTGTGTGTAGATTACTGAGAAAAAAAATCATATTTAATCCATTTTAGAATAAGGCTATAACGTAGCAAAATGTGGGAAAAGGAAATGGGTCTGAATACTTTCCGAAGGCACTGTAGTTTATCTGGTATGAACAGATGCTCCCTCTACAGATAGAGAAGTGCTTGCTGTCTATATTTGAGAGGGAAGAGAAAGTTTACAGCATGTGGTATATGTGAACTTCTGGTAAGTTGCTTCATGAAGTCTATCATTGAATACCGGTCTAGGCCTATATAAGCTCTAGAGCTCTGAACTTACCTTGTATAGCCTGTCTATTGTTGTCATGCAACCAATCAAACCAGTGCTAGTCTGACTGACTAACTGACTTTTGGTTTTATTGTCTGTCTCAGGAAGTGTTTTTAGATTATATTGTAGTGAGATGTGGCCCACCAGCCATGTGCTATCCTTCAATTCACCCAAACACTTTTAAATGTGGCCCCCCAACATTTACATTTACATTTAAGTCATTTAGCAGATGCTCTTATCCAGAGCGACTTACAAATTGGACCCAACCATGTGCTATCCACATCTATCCACCCAAACACTTTTAGATGTGGGATGAACTGTATGCTATCCATCTATCCACCCAAACACTTTTAAATGTGACCCCCCAACCATGTGCTATCCATCTAGCCACCCAAACACCTTTAGATGTGGGCCCCCAACCATGTGCTATCCATCTAGCCACCCAAACACCTTTAGATGTGGGCCCCCAACCATGTGCTATCCATCTATCCACCCAAACACCTTTAGATGTGGCCCCCCAACCATGTGCTATCCATCTAGCCACCCAAACACCTTTAGATGTGGGCCCCCAACCATGTGCTATCCATCTATCCACCCAAACACCTTTAGATGTGGCCCCCCAACCATGTGCTATCCATCTAGCCACCCAAACACCTTTAGATGTGGGCCCCCAACTATGTGCTATCCATCTATCCACCCAAACACTTTTAGATGTGGGATGAACTGTGTGCTATCCATCTATCCACCCAAACAACTTTATATGTGGGATGAACTGTGTGCTATCCATCTATCCACCCAAACACTTTTAGAAGTGGGATGAACTGTGTGCTATCCATCTATCCACCCAAACACTTTTAGAAGTGGGATGAACTGTGTGCTATCCATCTATCCACCCAAACAACTTTATATGTGGGATGAACTGTGTGCTATCCATCTATCCACCCAAACACTTTTAGAAGTGGGATGAACTGTGTGCTATCCATCTATCCACCCAAACACTTTTAGAAGTGGGATGAACTGTGTGCTATCCATCTATCCACCCAAACAACTTTATATGTGGGATGAACTGTGTGCTATCCATCTATCCACCCAAACACTTTTATATGTGGGATGAACTGTGTGCTATCCATCTATCCACCCAAACACTTTTAGAAGTGGGATGAACTATGTGCTATCCATCTATCCACCCAAACACTTTTAGAAGTGGGATGAACTGTGTGCTATCCATCTATCCACCCAAACAACTTTATATGTGGGATGAACTGTGTGCTATCCATCTATCCACCCAAACAACTTTATATGTGGGATGAACTATGTGCTATCCATCTATCCACCCAAACAACTTTATATGTGGGATGAACTATGTGCTATCCATCTATCCACCCAAACAACTTTATATGTGGGATGAACTATGTGCTATCCATCTATCCACCCAAACAACTTTATATGTGGGATGAACTATGTGCTATCCATCTATCCACCCAAACACTTTTATATGTGGGATGAACTGTGTGCTATCCATCTATCCACCCAAACACTTTTAGAAGTGGGATGAACTATGTGCTATCCATCTATCCACCCAAACACTTTTAGAAGTGGGATGAACTGTGTGCTATCCATCTATCCACCCAAACAACTTTATATGTGGGATGAACTGTGTGCTATCCATCTATCCACCCAAACAACTTTATATGTGGGATGAACTATGTGCTATCCATCTATCCACCCAAACAACTTTATATGTGGGATGAACTATGTGCTATCCATCTATCCACCCAAACAACTTTATATGTGGGATGAACTATGTGCTATCCATCTATCCACCCAAACAACTTTATATGTGGGATGAACTATGTGCTATCCATCTATCCACCCAAACACTTTTATATGTGGGATGAACTATGTGCTATCCATCTATCCACCCAAACACTTTTATATGTGGGATGAACTGTGTGCTATCCATCTATCCACCCAAACACTTTTAGAAGTGGGATGAACTATGTGCTATCCATCTATCCACCCAAACACTTTTAGAAGTGGGATGAACTGTGTGCTATCCATCTATCCACCCAAACAACTTTATATGTGGGATGAACTGTGTGCTATCCATCTATCCACCCAAACACTTTTAGAAGTGGGATGAACTATGTGCTATCCATCTATCCACCCAAACACTTTTAGAAGTGGGATGAACTGTGTGCTATCCATCTATCCACCCAAACACTTTTAGAAGTGGGATGAACTATGTGCTATCCATCTATCCACCCAAACACTTTTAGATGTGGGCACCCAACTGTGTGCTATCCATCTATCCACCCAAACACTTTTAGATGTGGGCACCCAACTGTGTGCTATCCTTCTATCCACCCAAACACTTTTAGATGTGGGATGAACTATGTGCTATCCATCTATCCACCCAAACACTTTTAGATGTGGGATGAACTATGTGCTATCCATCTATCCACCCAAACACTTTTATATGTGGGATGAACTATGTGCTATCCATCTATCCACCCAAACACTTTTAGATGTGGGATGAACTATGTGCTATCCATCTATCCACCCAAACAACTTTATATGTGGGATGAACTGTGTGCTATCCATCTATCCACCCAAACACTTTTAGATGTGGGCACCCAACTGTGTGCTATCCATCTATCCACCCAAACACTTTTAGATGTGGGCACCCAGCTGTGTGCTATCCTTCTATCCACCCAAACACCTTTAGATGTGGGCACCCAACTGTGTGCTATCCATCTATACACCCAAACACTTTTAGATGTGACCCCCCAACCATGTGCTATCCATCTAGCCACCCAAACACCTTTAGATGTGGGATGAACTGTATGCTATCCATCTATCCACCCAAACACTTTTAAATGTGACCCCCCAACCATGTGCTATCCATCTAGCCACCCAAACACCTTTAGATGTGGGCCCCCAACCATGTGCTATCCATCTAGCCACCCAAACACCTTTAGATGTGGGCCCCCAACCATGTGCTATCCTTCTATCCACCCAAACACTTTTAGAAGTGGGATGAACTGTGTGCTATCCATCTATCCACCCAAACAACTTTATATGTGGGATGAACTATGTGCTATCCATCTATCCACCCAAACACTTTTATATGTGGGATGAACTATGTGCTATCCATCTATCCACCCAAACACTTTTATATGTGGGATGAACTATGTGCTATCCATCTATCCACCCAAACACTTTTAGATGTGGGATGAACTATGTGCTATCCATCTATCCACCCAAACACTTTTAGATGTGGGATGAACTATGTGCTATCCATCTATCCACCCAAACACTTTTATATGTGGGATGAACTATGTGCTATCCATCTATCCACCCAAACAACTTTATATGTGGGATGAACTGTGTGCTATCCATCTATCCACCCAAACACTTTTAGATGTGGGCACCCAACTGTGTGCTATCCATCTATCCACCCAAACACATTTAGATGTGGGCACCCAACTGTGTGCTATCCTTCTATCCACCCAAACACATTTAGATGTGGGCACCCATCTGTGTGCTATGCTTTTATCCACCCAAACACCTTTAGATGTGGGCACCCAACTGTGTGCTATCCTTCTATCCACCCAAACACATTTAGATGTGGGCACCCAACTGTGTGCTATCCATCTATCCACCCAAACACATTTAGATGTGAGATTAACTGTGTGCTATCCATCTATCCACCCAAACACATTTAGATGTGAGATTAACTGTGTGCTATCCTTCTATCCACCCAAACACTTTTAGAAGTGGGATGAACTGTGTGCTATCCTTCTATCCACCCAAACACCTTTAGATGTGGGCACCCAACTGTGTGCTATCCTTCTATCCACCCAAACACATTTAGATGTGGGCACCCAGCTGTGTGCTATCCTTCTATCCACCCAAACTCATTTAGTTGTGGGCACCCAACTGTGTGCTATCCATCTATCCACCCAAACACATTTAGATGTGGGCACCCAGCTGTGTGCTATCCTTCTATCCACCCAAACACATTTAGATGTGGGCACCCAACTGTGTGCTATCCTTCTATCCACCCAAACACTTTTAGATGTGGGCACCCAACTGTGTGCTATCCTTCTATCCACCCAAACACATTTAGATGTGGGCACCCAGCTGTGTGCTATCCTTCTATCCACCCAAACACATTTAGATGTGGGCACCCATCTGTGTGCTATGCTTTTATCCACCCAAACACCTTTAGATGTGGGCACCCAACTGTGTGCTATCCTTCTATCCACCCAAACACATTTAGATGTGGGCACCCAACTGTGTGCTATCCATCTATCCACCCAAACACATTTAGATGTGAGATTAACTGTGTGCTATCCATCTATCCACCCAAACACATTTAGATGTGAGATTAACTGTGTGCTATCCATCTATCCACCCAAACACTTTTAGATGTGGGATGAACTGGGTGCTATCCATCTATCCACCCTAACACTTTTAGATGTGGGATGAACTATGTGCTATCCTTCTATCCACCCTAACACTTTTAGATGTGGGCCCCCAAACATGTGCTATCCTTCAGTTCACCCAAACACTTTCAGATGTGGGCCCCCAACTGTGTGCTATCCATTTATCCACCCAAACACCTTTAGATGTTGACACCCAACTGTGTGCTATCCATCCAGCCACCCAAACACTTTTAGATGTGGACACCCAACTGTGTGCTATCCATCTATCCACCCAAACACTTTTAGATGTGGGTACCCAACTGTGTGCTATCCTTCTATCCACCCAAACACCTTTAGATGTGGGCACCCAACTGTGTGCTATCCTTCTATCCATCCAAACACCTTTAGATGTGGGCACCCATCTGTGTGCTATCCATCTATCCACCCAAACACTTCTAAACCTTTACATTCTTTACATTCACCCACATTATTTACCAATTCTGTTTCCAATAGGATTCCTTTATGACATGAACATAAAGGGCAATTTTATAATCATAGTAAAATGTGATACAGACTGATCCAAGAGGCACAGAATGACTGAATCATAGAGATTGTACATAGTTAACATTATCTGAGGGATGTTTTCTATACTGGGTGGTTCGAGCCCTGCTAATTGGCTGACAGCCGTGGTATATCATACTGTATACCACATGATGACAAAACATGACTTTTTACTGCTCTAATTAAGTTGGTAACCAGTTTATAATAGCAATAAGGCACCTCGGGGGTTTGTGTCCAGGCACCCCGTGTTGCGTCGTCCTTCCAAGATGTAGTCCCGACACAAATCCAGGGTTGCTACCCAAGCCGATTGCTCGTTCGTTCTATTGGTTCAGTTTCTAGAGACGCGACCCAGTCATTCAGTCTTTTTGTTCTGTTTCTATGGACTTGACCCAGTCGTTTGTTCTAAATGTTCCATTGCATACTGGCTGGCAACGTTCTTATCCCTTGCTTGCTAGCTAGTCAACTACTGCTAACTTACAATCACGTCAAACAGTGCAGCCAGAATAACAACAAAGTAGCTGCATTTGTGTTTGTTTAAGCTGTTTTCTAGAGACATTTATTTGGGTACATGCATAACAATGAGCTACTGAGGCGTGATTTCACTTGGCATAGAAAATGTGCTCACTCGTCCGAACACAGAGGAACTAGCCAACAACACAGCTAACACAATCACTTCAAACTGAAGCTGGAAAAATGGCAAACTAGCTGCACTTTACAGTTTACTTTTCTTTGTATATAACCATCAAACTGATTCACGATTTTGACTGGCTGAGAAACTCTGCCTGTCTGTCTTGTCCCGACTCCCGACACGTTACTATTGGACAGCTGGAGATCGAATTTGAATATTGAAACAATGTTGCAAATTTCGGAGAGATAGACAGCAAGGTTTTACAAATCTCTGCTGTTAAAAACTAAATGTTAGTCTAAAAGAAATGTGAGATAATGCCAAGATGCTTTTTATAGTGGAAATCAAGTTTATAAATTGTGTGGCTGGGCTGATGAGACAGTGGATTGCTCAGCCAGATTTAGCTGGTGGTAACTTGTGGAATAGACACCGGCTGGAATGCGGTTTGAACCAACCAGGATTAGACCCACCCGTTGTATAAATTGGCCATATACCACACCCCCTTGGGCCTTATTGCTTAAATATCTCATCTACCATAGCCAAATGTTCCCATCAGCTCCAAATATCTACTGTATCAACCACACTCCCACTGACATTATCCAACATAAAACATAATTCCCAGCCCTGTGTTGTCTTCCCTCCACTCCTCTCCCAAGTCGCTCCCCCCATACCACTCCCAGTCTTGCCCAGTGCCCGGTTCAGCCCTTGTTTGATGGTGACGGCTGTCTGAGTTAGTGCCAGCCACTGGCCCTCTCATACTGTTCCATCAGCCAGGGGTTGATTCAGCTGGAGCTGGTTCAAGGGTTGCTATCCATTGGTTCTCACGTGGCCATGGTGCTTTTGTCCCAGACTCAGCTCTGGACATTGGCCTCAAAGCCTCTGTATAACCCTTTCATGCTATTTGAGACTTGCCATAATGTGTGATAATATGTATCACACAACTGATACCTGTCCTTCTTGTAGCAGGCACGTCCCCTTCTAAGGAATCCAGAAGCAAGAATCAGAGTGAAGACCGCCATGATGACGGTAAGAGAGTGTGTGTTCTAGTATCATCTTTCTGCATGGATTGCATTTTTGTATGTGTGTAGTAGCATATTTACAGTACAGTTGTTTCTCTCTCTCTCGCTGTGTGTGTGTGTGAGCGAGAGTGCGTGCAAGCGTGTGTGCACGCTTGCTTGCATGCAATCATTCATGGTCAGTATCCCTAATCTCCATCTCTCCCCTGTGCCAAGTTCCTCTCTGTGGAAATGAATACAGGATGAAGCCGGGAGGTTTTATAAAGAATGTTTTCTTTCAGGGGAAACTTATTTAAGAAGCATTATCAGGCTATTCTGCAGTTTCAGGGACTTTGGATGTGTAATACTGAAACAATTATAGGCCTCTCCAATAAGATGGACCAGCGATAATTAGATTCTTACACTGGAGGGCGTCGTAAGGCAATTAGCTTGGCACACCATCCATTTGGCTCCAAGCTTATGGTTGGGGGGGGGGGGGATTTTTAAAAAAGATATCTACTACAGTGATGTTTTCTTTGGGGAAATAATCGCTCTACCGCTACCACTTGATTGTAGTCTAAAGCACACGCATTAGACACACACACACACACACAGACACACACACACACACACACACACACACACACACACACACACACACACACACACACACTCAGATAGCCGCAGAGGCTGGAAAAGATAGATAGCTAGTGAAGCTGCTTCAAGGGCACCAATG